>NC_068430.1:24048193-24168079 GCF_023373465.1 Oncorhynchus keta | reverse complement strand
AGTCTCTCTCCTCCTCCAGTCTCTCTCCTCACTCAGTCTCTTCTCCTCACTCCAGTCTCTCTCTCTCACTCAGTCTCAGTCTCTCTCTCCTCCTCAGTCTCTCTCCTTCCTCAGTCTCTCTCTCCTCAGTCTCTCACTCAGTCTCTCTCTCCTCACTCAGTCTCTCTCCTCCTCCAGTCTCTCTCCTCACTCAGTCTCTCTCCTCCTCAGTTTCTCTCTAATCACTCAGTCTCTCTCCTCACTCAGTCTCTCTCCTCCTCAGTCTCTCTCCTCATCAGTCTCTCTCCTCCTCAGTCTCTCTCCTCACTCACTCCAGTCTCTCTCCTCACTCAGTCTCTCTCTCCTCACTCAGTCTCTCTCCTCACTCAGTCTCTCTCCTCCAGTCTCAGTCTCTCTCTCCTCCAGTGTCTCTCTCCTCACTCAGTCTCTCTCTCCTCCCAGTCTCTCTCACTCAGTCTCTCTCCTCACTCAGTCTCTCTCTCTCCTCCAGTCTCTCTCCTCATCTCTCTCTCTCACTCAGTCTCTCTCTCCTCAGTCTCTCTCCCTCCTCAGTCTCTCTCCTCACTCAGTCTCTCTCTCCTCACTCAGTCTCTCTCTCCTCCTCAGTCTCTCTTTCCTCCACTCAGTCTCTCTCCTCTCAGTCTCTTCTCTCCTCCTCAGTCTCTCTCCTCCTCAGTCTCTCTCTCCTCACTCAGTCTCTCTCCTCCTCAGTCTCTCTCTCCTCACTCAGTCTCTCTCCTCACTCCAGTCTCTCTCCTCACTCAGTCTCTCCTCACTCAGTCTCTCTCCTCACTCAGTCTCTCTCTCCTCACTCAGTCTCTCTCTCACTCAGTCTCTCCTCCCCTCAGTCTCTCTCCTCACTCAGTCTCTCTCCTCACTCAGTCTCTCTCCTCCTCCAGTCTCTTTCCTCACTCAGTCTCTCTCTCCTCCTCAGTCTCTCTCCTCAGTCTCTCTCTCCTCACTCAGTCTCTCTCTCTCACTCAGTCTCTCTCCTCACTCCTCACTCAGTCTCTCTCTCCTCACTCAGTCTCTCTTTCCTCACTCAGTCTCTCTCCTCACTCAGTCTCTCTCTCCTCCTCAGTCTCTCTCCTCCTCAGTCTCTCTCCTCACTCAGTCTCTCTCTCCTCAGTCTCTCTCTCCTCACTCCAGTCTCTCTCCTCACTCAGTCTCTCTCTACTCACTCAGTCTCTCTCTCCTCACTCAGTCTCTCTCTCCTCACTCAGTCTCTCTCCTCACTCCAGTCTCTCTCTCCTCAGTCTCTCTCTCCTCACTCAGTCTCTCTCTCCTCCTCCTCTCCAGTCTCTCTCTCCTCAGTCTCTCAGTCTCTCTCCTCACTCCAGTCTCTCTCTCCTCTCTCCTCACTCAGTCTCTCTCCTCCCACTCCAGTCTCTCTCTCCTCACTCAGTCTCTCTCCTCCTCAGTCAGTCTCTCTCTCCTCACTCAGTCTCTCTCCTCCAATCTCTCTCCTCCACTCAGTCTCTCTCTCAGTCTCTCTCTCCTCCTCAGTCTCTCTCCTCACTCAGTCTCTCTCTCCTCACTCAGTCTCTCTCCTCACTCAGTCTCTCTCCTCACTCAGTCTCTCTCCTCCTCACTCAGTCTCTCTCTCCTCACTCAGTCTCTCTCCTCACTCAGTCTCTCTCCTCACTCCTCAGTCTCTCTCTCCTCACTCAGTCTCTCTCCCTCACTCAGTCTCTCTCCTCACTCAGTCTCTCTCCTCACTCAGTCTCTCTCCTCTCCTCTCTCCTCACTCAGTCTCTCTCTCCTCACTCAGTCTCTCTCCTCCACTCAGTCTCTCTCCTCACTCAGTCTCTCTCCTCACTCAGTCTCTCTTTCCTCACTCAGTCTCTCTCTCTCCTCACTCAGTCTCTCTCCTCATCAGTCTCTCTCACTCAGTCTCTCTCTCACTCAGTCTCCTATATATCCTCAAATCTCTCCTCACTCAGTCTCTTTCCTCACTCAGTCTCTCTCCTCACTCAGTCTCTCTCCTCACTCAGTCTCTCTCTCCTCACTCAGTCTCTCTCTCCTCAGTCTCTCCTCACTCAGTCTCTTTCCTCACTCAGTCTCTCTCCTCACTCTCTCCTCACTCAGTCTCTCTTTCCTCCACCAGTCTCTCTCTCCTCAGTCTCTCTCTCCTCACTCAGTCTCTCTCCTCACTCCAGTCTCTCTCTCTCCTCTCTCTCCTCACTCAGTCTCTCTCCTCACTCAGTCTCTCTCCTCACTCAGTCTCTCTCCTCAGTCTCTCTCCTCAGTCTCTCTCTCCTCACTCAGTCTCTCTCCTCACTCAGTCTCTCTCTCCTCCTCAGTCTCTCAGTCTCTCTCCTCACTCAGTCTCTCTCTCCTCCAGTCTCAGTCTCTCTCCTCACTCAGTCTCTCTCTCCTCACTCAGTCTCTCTCCTCACTCAGTCTCTCTCTCTCCTCAGTCTCTCTCTCACTCAGTCTCTCTCCTCACTCAGTCTCTCTCCTCACTCAGTCTCTCTCTCCTCACTCAGTCTCTCTCCTCACTCAGTCTCTCTCCTCACTCCTCAGTCTCTCTCCTCACTCCAGTCTCTCTCCTCACTCAGTCTCTCTCTCCTCACTCAGTCTCTCTCCTCCTCAGTCTCTCAGTCTCTCTCCTCCAGTCTCTCTCAGTCTCTCTCCTCCTCAGTCTCTCTCCTCACTCAGTCTCTCTCCTCACTCAGTCTCTCTCTCCTCACTCAGTCTCTCTCCTCACTCAGTCTCTCTCTCTCACTCAGTCTCTCTCTCTCCTCACTCAGTCTCTCTCCCTCCTCAGTCTCTCAGTCTCTCTCTCTCCTCTCTCCTCACTCAGTCTCTCTCCTCACTCAGTCTCTCTCCTCCTCAGTCTCTCTCCTCACTCAGTCTCTCTCTCCTCACTCAGTCTCTCTCCTCACTCCAGTCTCTCTCTCCTCACTCAGTCTCTCTCCCTCACTCAGTCTCTCTCCTCACTCAGTCTCTCTCCTCACTCAGTCTCTCTCCTCACTCAGTCTCTCTCCTCAGTCTCTCTCCTCACTCAGTCTCTCTCTCCTCACTCAGTCTCTCTCCTCACTCAGTCTCTCTCTCCTCACTCAGTCTCTCTCCTCACTCAGTCTCTCTCCTCCTCAGTCTCAGTCTCTCTCCTCACTCAGTCTCTCTCCCTCACTCAGTCTCTCTCCCTCACTCAGTCTCTCTCTCCTCACTCAGTCTCTCTCCTCACTCAGTCTCTCTCTCTCCTCAGTCTCTCTCCTCACCTCAGTCTCTCTCCTCACTCAGTCTCTCTCCTCAGTCTCTCTCTCCTCCTCAGTCTCTCTCCTCTCTCTCCTCCTCAGTCTCTCTCCTCAGTCTCTCTCCTCACTCAGTCTCTCTCCTCACTCAGTCTCTCTCTCCTCACTCCAGTCTCTCTCCTCACTCAGTCTCTCTCCTCACTCAGTCTCTCTCCTCACTCAGTCTCTCTCCTCCTCAGTCTCAGTCTCTCTCTCTCACTCAGTCTCTCTCCCTCACTCAGTCTCTCTCTCCTCACTCAGTCTCTCTCTCAGTCTCTCCTCAGTCAGTCTCTCTCCTCACTCAGTCTCTCTTCCTCACTCAGTCTCTCTCCTCCTCCAGTCTCTCTCTCCTCAGTCTCTCTCCTCACTCAGTCTCTCTCCTCCTCAGTCTCAGTCTCTCTCCTCACTCAGTCTCTCTCTCCTCACTCAGTCTCTCTCCTCAGTCTCTCTCTCCTCACTCAGTCTCTCTCCTCACTCAGTCTCTCTCCTCACTCTCTCTCTCCTCACTCAGTCTCTCTCTCCTCACTCAGTCTCTCTCCTCACTCAGTCTCTCTCTCCTCACTCAGTCTCTCTCTCCTCACTCAGTCTCTCTCCTCACTCAGTCTCTCTCCTCACTCAGTCTCTCTCCTCACTCAGTCTCTCTCCTCACTCAGTCTCTCTCCTCACTCAGTCTCTCTCTCCTCACTCAGTCTCTCTCTCCTCACTCAGTCTCTCTCCTCACTCAGTCTCTCTCTCCTCACTCAGTCTCTCTCCTCACTCAGTCTCTCTCCTCTCACTCAGTCTCTCTCCTCACTCAGTCTCTCTCTCCTCACTCAGTCTCTCTCCTCACTCAGTCTCTCTTTCCTCACTCAGTCTCTCTCCTCACTCAGTCTCTCTCTCCTCACTCAGTCTCTCTCCTCACTCAGTCTCTCTCCTCACTCAGTCTCTCTCTCCTCACTCAGTCTCTCTCCTCACTCAGTCTCTCTCTCCTCACTCAGTCTCTCTCCTCACTCAGTGTCTCTCTCCTCACTCAGTCTCTCTCCTCACTCAGTCTCTCTCCTCACTCAGTCTCTCTCCTCACTCAGTCTCTCTCCTCACTCAGTCTCTCTCCTCACTCAGTCTCTCTCCTCTCTCTCCTCCTCAGTCTCTCTCCTCACTCAGTCTCTCTCCTCACTCAGTCTCTCTCTCTCAGTCTCTCTCCTCACTCAGTCTCTCTCTCCTCACTCAGTCTCTCTCCTCACTCAGTCTCTCTCTCCTCCTCCTCTCTCTCAGTCTCTCTCTCCTCACTCAGTCTCTCTCCTCACTCAGTCTCTCTCTCCTCACTCAGTTCTCTCCTCACTCAGTCTCTCTCTCCTCAGTCTCTCTCTCTCTCTCACTCAGTCTCTCTCCTCCTCAGTCTCAGTCTCTCTCCTCCTCACTCAGTCTCTCTCCTCACTCAGTCTCTCTCCTCCTCAGTCTCAGTCTCTCTCCTCACTCAGTCTCTCTCTCCTCACTCAGTCTCTCTCCTCACTCAGTCTCTCTCCTCACCCAGTCTCTCTCCTCACTCAGTCTCTCTCCTCACTCAGTCTCTCTCCTCACTCAGTCTCTCTCCTCACTCAGTCTCTCTCCTCACTCAGTCTCTCTCTCCTCACTCAGTCTCTCTCCTCACTCAGTCTCTCTCTCCTCACTCAGTCTCTCTCCTCACTCAGTCTCTCTCTCCTCACTCAGTCTCTCTCCTCCTCAGTCTCAGTCTCTCTCTCTCAGTCTCTCTCCTCACTCAGTCTCTCTCTCCTCACTCTCAGTCTCTCTCCCTCAGTCTCAGTCTCTCTCTCTCTCCTCCAGTCTCTCTCCTCACTCAGTCTCTCTCCTCCTCACCCAGTCTCTCTCCTCACTCAGTCTCTCTCTCCTCACTCAGTCTCTCTCCTCACTCAGTCTCTCTCCTCACTCAGTCTCTCTCCTCCTCCTCAGTCTCTCTCTCTCACTCCAGTCTCTCTCCTCCTCAGTCTCTCTCCTCACTCAGTCTCTCTCCTCACTCCGTCTCTCTCCTCCTCTCTCTCCTCACTCAGTCTCTCTCCTCACTCAGTCTCTCTCCTCACTCAGTCTCTCTCCTCACTCAGTCTCTCTCCTCACTCAGTCTCTCTCCCTCACTCAGTCTCTCTCCTCACTCAGTCTCTCTCTCCTCACTCAGTCTCTCTCCTCACTCAGTCTCTCTCCTCCTCACTCAGTCTCTCTCCTCACTCAGTCTCTCTCTCCTCACTCAGTCTCTCTCCTCACTCAGTCTCTCTCCTCACTCAGTCTCTCTCTCCTCACTCAGTCTCTCTCTCCTCACTCAGTCTCTCTCCTCACTCAGTCTCTCTCCTCACTCAGTCTCTCTCTCTCACTCAGTCTCTCTCCTCACTCAGTCTCTCTCTCCTCCTCAGTCTCTCTCTCCTCAGTCTCTCTCTCCTCACTCAGTCTCTCTCTCCTCACTCAGTCTCTCTCTCCTCACTCAGTCTCTCTCTCCTCACTCAGTCTCTCTCCTCACTCAGTCTCTCTCTCCTCACTCAGTCTCTCTCCTCACTCAGTCTCTCTCCTCACTCAGTCTCTCTCCTCACTCAGTCTCTCTCTCTCAGTCTCTCAGTCTCTCTCCTCACTCAGTCTCTCTCCTCACTCAGTCTCTCTCTCCTCACTCAGTCTCTCTCCTCACTCTCTCTCTCACTCAGTCTCTCTCCTCACTCAGTCTCTCTCTCCTCACTCAGTCTCTCTCCTCACTCAGTCTCTCTCTCCTCAGTCTCTCTCCTCAGTCTCTCTCCTCACTCAGTCTCTCTCTCCTCACTCAGTCTCTCTCCTCACTCAGTCTCTCTCCTCACTCAGTCTCTCTCTCCTCAGTCTCTCTCCCTCACTCCTCTCTCCTCAGTCTCTCTCCCTCACTCAGTCTCTCTCCTCACTCAGTCTCTCTCTCTCACTCAGTCTCTCTCTCCTCAGTCTCTCTCCTCCTCAGTCTCTCTCCCTCACTCAGTCTCTCTCCTCACTCAGTCTCTCTCTCTCTCACTCAGTCTCTCTCTCCTCAGTCTCTCTCTCCTCACTCAGTCTCTCTCCTCACTCAGTCTCTCTCTCCTCCTCAGTCTCTCTCCTCACTCAGTCTCTCTCTCCTCACTCAGTCTCTCTCTCCTCACTCAGTCTCTCTCTCCTCAATCTCCTCTCTCAGTCTCTCTCTCAGTCTCTCTCTTCCTCAGTCTCTCTCTCTCACTCAGTCTCTCTCTCCTCACTCAGTCTCTCTCCTCACTCAGTCTCTCTCCTCACTCAGTCTCTCTCCTCACTCAGTCTCTCTCCTCACTCAGTCTCTCTCCTCACTCAGTCTCTCTCTCTCACTCAGTCTCTCTCCTCACTCAGTCTCTCTCTCCTCACTCAGTCTCTCTCCTCACTCAGTCTCTCTCCTCACTCAGTCTCTCTCCTCACTCAGTCTCTCTCTCCTCACTCAGTCTCTCTCCTCACTCAGTCTCTCTCTCCTCACTCAGTCTCTCTCCTCACTCAGTCTCTCTCTCCTCACTCAGTCTCTCTCTCCTCACTCAGTCTCTCTCCTCACTCAGTCTCTCTCCTCACTCAGTCTCTCTCTCCTCACTCAGTCTCTCTCCTCACTCAGTCTCTCTCCTCACTCAGTCTCTCTCCTCCTCAGTCTCTCTCCTCAGTCTCTCTCCTCACTCCAGTCTCTCTCCTCCTCAGTCTCAGTCTCAGTCTCTCTCACTCAGTCTCTCTCTCCTCAGTCTCTCTCCTCCTCAGTCTCTCTCTCCTCACTCAGTCTCTCTCCTCACTCAGTCTCTCTCTCCTCAGTCTCTCAGTCTCTCTCTCTCCTCACTCAGTCTCTCTCTCCTCACTCAGTCTCTCTCCTCCTCAGTCTCTCTCTCTCACTCAGTCTCTCTCCTCACTCAGTCTCTCTCTCTCACTCAGTCTCTCTCCTCACTCAGTCTCTCTCCTCACTCAGTCTCTCTCCTCCTCAGTCTCTCTCCTCTCTCTCCTCACTCAGTCTCTCTCCTCTCTCTCTCACTCAGTCTCTCTCCTCCTCCAGTCTCAGTCTCTCTCTCCTCACTCAGTCTCTCTCCTCACTCAGTCTCTCTCTCCTCACTCAGTCTCTCTCCTCACTCAGTCTCTCTCCTCACTCAGTCTCTCTCCTCACTCAGTCTCTCTCTCCTCAGTCTCAGTCTCTCTCTCCTCACTCAGTCTCTCTCTCCTCACTCAGTCTCTCTCTCTCCTCAGTCTCTCTCCTCACTCAGTCTCTCTCTCCTCACTCAGTCTCTCTCTCACTCAGTCTCTCTCTCCTCAGTCTCAGTCTCTCTCCTCACTCAGTCTCTCTCCTCCTCAGTCTCTCTCTCCTCACTCAGTCTCTCTCCTCCTCAGTCTCTCTCCTCAGTCTCTCTCTCCTCCCAGTCTCTCTCTCCTCACTCAGTCTCTCTCCTCACTCAGTCTCTCTCCTCACTCAGTCTCTCTCTCCTCACTCAGTCTCTCTCTCCTCACTCAGTCTCTCTCCTCACTCAGTCTCTCTCCTCACTCAGTCTCTCTCCCTCACTCAGTCTCTCTCCTCACTCAGTCTCTCTCCTCCTCAGTCTCTCTCCTCCTCAGTCTCCTCACTCAGTCTCTCTCCTCACTCAGTCTCTCTCCTCACTCAGTCTCTCTCCTCACTCAGTCTCTCTCTCCTCACTCAGTCTCTCTCCTCACTCAGTCTCTCTCTCCTCACTCAGTCTCTCTCCTCACTCAGTCTCTCTCCCTCACTCAGTCTCTCTCCTCACTCAGTCTCTCTCCTCACTCAGTCTCTCTCCTCCTCAGTCTCTCTCTCCTCACTCAGTCTCTCTCCTCCTCACTCAGTCTCTCTCCTCACTCAGTCTCTCTCCTCACTCAGTCTCTCTCCTCACTCAGTCTCTCTCCTCACTCAGTCTCTCTCCTCACTCAGTCTCTCTCCTCACTCAGTCTCTCTCTCCTCACTCAGTCTCTCTCCTCTCTCTCCAGTCTCTCTCTCCCTCACTCAGTCTCTCTCTCCTCAGTCTCTCAGTCTCTCTCCTCCTCAGTCTCTCAGTCTCTCTCTCCTCACTCCAGTCTCTCTCCTCACTCAGTCTCTCTCCTCACTCAGTCTCTCTCCTCACTCAGTCTCTCTCTCCTCAGTCTCTCTTTCCTCAGTCAGTCTCTCTCCTCACTCAGTCTCTCTTTCCTCACTCAGTCTCTCTCCTCAGTCAGTCTCTCTCTCCTCACTCAGTCTCTCTCCTCACTCCAGTCTCTCTCCTCACTCAGTCTCTCTAATCACTCAGTCTCTCTCTCAGTCTCCAGTCAGTCTCTCTCCTCACTCCAGTCTCTCTCCTCACTCAGTCTCTCTCTCTCACTCAGTCTCTCTCTCTCTCTCCTCACTCAGTCTCTCTCTCCTCAGTCTCAGTCTCTCTCTCTCACTCAGTCTCTCTCCTCACTCAGTCTCTCTCCTCACTCAGTCTCTCTCTCTCCTCAGTCTCTCTCAGTCTCTCTCTCCTCACTCAGTCTCTCTCCTCACTCAGTCTCTCTCTCCTCACTCAGTCTCTCTCCTCAGTCTCTCTCCTCACTCAGTCTCTCTCTCCTCAGTCTCTCAGTCTCTCTCCTCACTCAGTCTCTCTCCTCACTCAGTCTCTCTCTCTCACTCAGTCTCTCTCCTCAGTCTCTCTCCTCAGTCTCTCTCTCCTCACTCAGTCTCTCTCTCCCTCAGTCTCTCTCCTCACTCAGTCTCTCTTCCTCACTCAGTCTCTCTCCTCTCTCTCTCACTCAGTCTCTCTCCTCACTCTCTCTCTCTCTCACTCAGTCTCTCTCCTCCTCAGTCTCTCTCTCTCTCCTCACTCAGTCTCTCTCCTCACTCAGTCTCTCTCCTCATCCTCAGTCTCTCTCTCCTCACTCAGTCTCTCTCCTCACTCAGTCTCTCTCCTCACTCAGTCTCTCTCCTCACTCAGTCTCTCTCCTCAGTCTCTCTCTCCTCACTCAGTCTCTCTCCTCACTCAGTCTCTCTCCTCACTCAGTCTCTCTCTCCTCACTCAGTCTCTCTCCTCACTCAGTCTCTCTCTCCTCACTCAGTCTCTCTCCTCACTCAGTCTCTCTCTCCTCACTCAGTCTCTCTCCTCACTCAGTCTCTCTCCTCACTCAGTCTCTCTCCCTCACTCAGTCTCTCTCCTCACTCAGTCTCTCTCCTCACTCAGTCTCTCTCCTCACCCAGTCTCTCTCCTCACTCAGTCTCTCTCTCCTCACTCAGTCTCTCTCCTCACTCAGTCTCTCTCCTCACTCAGTCTCTTTCCTCACTCAGTCTCTCAGTCTCTCTCCTCACTCAGTCTCTCTCCCTCACTCAGTCTCTCTCCTCACTCAGTCTCTCTCCTCACTCAGTCTCTCTCTCCTCCTCAGTCTCTCTCCTCACTCAGTCTCTCTCCTCCTCCTCAGTCTCTCCTCAGTCTCTCCAGTCTCTCTCTCCTCACTCAGTCTCTCTCCTCACTCCTCAGTCTCTCTCTCCTCACTCAGTCTCTCTCTCCTCACTCAGTCTCTCTCTCCTCACTCAGTCTCTCTCCTCTCAGTCTCTCTCTCTCACTCAGTCTCTCTCTCCTCAGTCTCAGTCTCTCTCCTCCTCAGTCTCTCTCCTCACTCAGTCTCTCTCCTCACTCAGTCTCTCTCCTCACTCAGTCTCTCTCTCCTCACTCAGTCTCTCTCTCTCACTCAGTCTCTCTCCTCCTCAGTCTCAGTCTCTCTCTCCTCACTCAGTCTCTCTCCTCACTCAGTCTCTCTCCCTCACTCAGTCTCTCTCCTCCTCAGTCTCTCTCCTCAGTCTCTCTCCCTCACTCAGTCTCTCTCTCCTCACTCAGTCTCTCTCCTCCTCAGTCTCTCTCCTCAGTCAGTCTCTCTCCTCACTCAGTCTCTCTCTCTCCTCAGTCTCTCTCCTCAGTCTCTCTCCTCTCAGTCTCTCTCTCCTCAGTCAGTCTCTCTCCTCACTCAGTCTCTCTCCTCACTCAGTCTCTCTCTCCTCACTCAGTCTCTCTCCTCACTCAGTCTCTCTCTCCTCACTCAGTCTCTCTCCTCCTCAGTCTCTCTCCTCCTCTCAGTCTCTCTCCCTCACTCAGTCTCTCTCCTCACTCAGTCTCTCTCTCCTCACTCAGTCTCTCTCCTCTCTCTCTCTCTCAGTCTCTCTCCTCACTCAGTCTCTCTCCTCACTCAGTCTCTCTCCTCCTCAGTCTCTCTCTCACTCAGTCTCTCTCCTCACTCAGTCTCTCTCCTCACTCAGTCTCTCTCCTCCTCTCTCCTCCACTCAGTCTCTCTCCTCACTCAGTCTCTCTCCTCACTCAGTCTCTCTCCTCACTCAGTCTCTCTCCCTCACTCAGTCTCTCTCCTCACTCAGTCTCTCTCCTCTCACTCAGTCTCTCTCCTCACTCAGTCTCTCTCCTCACTCAGTCTCTCTCCTCACTCAGTCTCTCTCTCTCACTCAGTCTCTCTCCCTCACTCAGTCTCTCTCTCCTCACTCAGTCTCTCTCCTCCTCAGTCTCTCTCCTCACTCAGTCTCTCTCCTCACTCCAGTCTCTCTCTCCTCACTCAGTCTCTCTCTCCTCAGTCTCTCTCCTCAGTCTCTCTCCTCACTCAGTCTCTCTCTCCTCACTCCAGTCTCTCTCCTCACTCAGTCTCTCTCTCCTCACTCAGTCTCTCTCCTCACTCAGTCTCTCTCTCCTCAGTCTCTCCTCACTCAGTCTCTCTCTCCTCACTCAGTCTCTCTCCTCACTCAGTCTCTCTTTCCTCACTCAGTCTCTCTCCTCACTCAGTCTCTCTCTCCTCACTCAGTCTCTCTCCTCACTCAGTCTCTCTCCTCCTCTCAGTCTCTCTCCTCAGTCTCTCTCCTCACTCAGTCTCTCTCCTCACTCAGTCTCTCTCCTCACTCAGTCTCTCTCCTCCTCACTCAGTCTCTCTTTCCTCACTCAGTCTCTCTCCTCACTCAGTCTCTCTCTCCTCACTCAGTCTCTCTCCTCACTCAGTCTCTCTCTCCTCACTCAGTCTCTCTCCTCACTCAGTCTCTCTCTCCTCACTCAGTCTCTCTCCTCACTCAGTCTCTCTCCTCACTCAGTCTCTCTCCTCACTCAGTCTCTCTCCTCACTCAGTCTCTCTCCTCACTCAGTCTCTCTCCTCACTCAGTCTCTCTCCTCACTCAGTCTCTCTCTCCTCACTCAGTCTCTCTCTCCTCACTCAGTCTCTCTCTCCTCACTCAGTCTCTCTCCTCACTCAGTCTCTCTCCTCACTCAGTCTCTCTCCTCACTCAGTCTCTCTCTCCTCACTCAGTCTCTCTCTCCTCACTCAGTCTCTCTCCTCACTCAGTCTCTCTCCTCCTCAGTCTCAGTCTCTCTCCTCAGTCTCCAGTCTCTCTCCTCACTCAGTCTCTCTCCCTCAGTCTCTCTCCTCACTCAGTCTCTCTCTCCTCCTCCTCAGTCTCTCTCCTCACTCAGTCTCTCTCCTCACTCAGTCTCTCTCTCCTCACTCAGTCTCTCTCCTCACTCCTCTCAGTCTCTCTCTCCTCACTCAGTCTCTCTCCTCTCAGTCTCTCAGTCTCTCTCCTCCTCAGTCAGTCTCTCTCCTCACTCAGTCTCTCTCCTCACTCAGTCTCTCTCTCCTCACTCAGTCTCTCTCCTCACTCAGTCTCTCTCTCCTCAGTCTCTCTCCTCACTCAGTCTCTCTCTCCTCACTCAGTCTCTCTCCTCACTCAGTCTCTCTCCTCACTCAGTCTCTCTCCTCCTCAGTCTCAGTCTCTCTCTCCTCACTCAGTCTCTCTCTCCTCAGTCTCAGTCTCTCTCTCCTCCTCAGTCTCTCTCCTCAGTCTCTCTCTCCTCACTCAGTCTCTCTCTCACTCAGTCTCTCTCCTCACTCAGTCTCTCAGTCTCTCTCTCTCTCCTCAGTCTCTCTCCTCCTCAGTCTCTCTCTCCTCAGTCTCTCTCTCCTCACTCAGTCTCTCTCCTCACTCAGTCTCTCTCCTCCTCAGTCTCTCTCTCTCCTCAGTCTCTCTCCTCACTCAGTCTCTCTCCTCACTCAGTCTCTCTCTCTCCTCAGTCTCTCTCTCCTCACTCAGTCTCTCTCCTCACTCAGTCTCTCTCCTCACTCAGTCTCTCTCCTCACTCAGTCTCTCTCTCCTCAGTCTCAGTCTCTCTCCTCAGTCTCTCTCTCCTCCAGTCTCTCTCCTCACTCAGTCTCTCTCTCCTCACTCAGTCTCTCTCCTCACTCAGTCTCTCTCTCCTCACTCAGTCTCTCTCCTCACTCAGTCTCTCTCTCCTCACTCAGTCTCTCTCCTCACTCAGTCTCTCTCCTCACTCAGTCTCTCTCTCCTCACTCAGTCTCTCTCCTCTCTCTCTCTCCTCACTCAGTCTCTCTCCTCACTCAGTCTCTCTCTCCTCACTCAGTCTCTCTCCTCACTCAGTCTCTCTCTCCTCACTCAGTCTCTCTCCTCACTCAGTCTCTCTCCTCACTCAGTCTCTCTCTCCTCACTCAGTCTCTCTCCTCACTCAGTCTCTCTCCTCACTCAGTCTCTCTCCTCACTCAGTCTCTCTCTCACTCCAGTCTCTCTCCTCACTCAGTCTCTCTCCTCACTCAGTCTCTCTCCTCACTCAGTCTCTCTCCTCACTCAGTCTCTCTCCTCACTCAGTCTCTCTCCTCCTCTCAGTCTCTCTCCTCACTCAGTCTCTCTCTCTCAGTCTCTCTCTCCTCACTCAGTCTCTCTCCTCACTCAGTCTCTCTCCTCTCAGTCTCTCTCCTCACTCAGTCTCTCTCCTCACTCAGTCTCTCTCTCCTCACTCAGTCTCTCTCTCCTCACTCAGTCTCTCTCCTCCTCAGTCTCTCAGTCACTCAGTCTCTCTCCTCACTCAGTCTCTCTCCTCACTCAGTCTCTCTCCTCACCCAGTCTCTCTCCTCACTCAGTCTCTCTCTCCTCACTCAGTCTCTCTCCTCACTCAGTCTCTCTCCTCACTCAGTCTCTCTCCTCACTCAGTCTCTCTCCTCACTCAGTCTCTCTCTCCTCACTCAGTCTCTCTCCTCAGTCTCTCTCCTCACTCAGTCTCTCTCACTCAGTCTCTCTCTCCTCACTCAGTCTCTCTCTCCTCACTCAGTCTCTCTCCTCACTCAGTCTCTCTCTCCTCACTCAGTCTCTCTCCTCACTCAGTCTCTCTCTCCTCACTCAGTCTCTCTCCTCACTCAGTCTCTCTCCTCACTCAGTCTCTCTCTCACTCCAGTCTCTCTCTCCTCAGTCTCTCTCCTCACTCAGTCTCTCTCTCCTCACTCAGTCTCTCTCCTCAGTCTCTCTCTCAGTCTCTCTCCTCACTCAGTCTCTCTCCTCCTCAGTCTCTCTCCTCACTCAGTCTCTCTCCTCACTCAGTCTCTCTCCTCACTCAGTCTCTCTCTCCTCACTCAGTCTCTCTCTCTCACTCAGTCTCTCTCTCCTCCTCAGTCTCTCTCCTCACTCAGTCTCTCTCCTCACTCAGTCTCTCTCCTCCTCAGTCTCTCTCCTCCTCACTCAGTCTCTCTCTCTCACTCAGTCTCTCTCTCCTCCTCAGTCTCTCTCCTCACTCCAGTCTCTCTCCTCACTCAGTCTCTCTCCTCACTCAGTCTCTCTCTCACTCAGTCTCTCTCCTCACTCAGTCTCTCCTCACTTCCTCACTCAGTCTCTCTCCTCACTCAGTCTCTCTCCTCTCTCTCCTCACTCAGTCTCTCTCTCTCACTCAGTCTCTCTCCTCCTCAGTCTCTCTCTCCTCACTCAGTCTCTCTCCTCACTCAGTCTCTCTCTCCTCACTCAGTCTCTCTCCTCACTCAGTCTCTCTCCTCCTCACTCAGTCTCTCTCCTCACTCAGTCTCTCTCCCTCACTCAGTCTCTCTCCTCACTCAGTCTCTCTCCTCACTCAGTCTCTCTCTCCTCACTCAGTCTCTCTCCTCACTCAGTCTCTCTCCTCACTCAGTCTCTCTCCTCACTCAGTCTCTCTCTCCTCACTCAGTCTCTCTCCTCACTCAGTCTCTCTCCTCACTCAGTCTCTCTCCTCACTCAGTCTCTCTCTCCTCACTCAGTCTCTCTCCTCACTCAGTCTCTCTCAGTCTCTCCCAGTCTCTCTCCTCAGTCTCTCTCTCCTCACTCAGTCTCTCTCTCCTCACTCAGTCTCTCTCCTCACTCAGTCTCTCTCCTCCTCAGTCTCTCTCTCTCAGTCTCTCTCACTCAGTCTCTCTCCTCACTCAGTCTCTCTCCTCACTCAGTCTCTCTCCTCACTCCAGTCTCTCTCCTCAGTCTCTCTCCTCAGTCTCTCTCAGTCTCTCTCCTCCTCAGTCTCAGTCTCTCTCCTCACTCAGTCTCTCTCCTCACTCAGTCTCTCTCCTCACTCAGTCTCTCTCCTCACTCAGTCTCTCTCCTCACTCAGTCTCTCTCCTCACTCAGTCTCTCTCTCTCCTCACTCAGTCTCTCTCCTCACTCAGTCTCTCTCCTCACTCAGTCTCTCTCCTCACTCAGTCTCTCTCCTCACTCAGTCTCTCTCCTCACTCAGTCTCTCTCCTCACTCAGTCTCTCTCCTCACTCAGTCTCTCTCTCTCCTCACTCAGTCTCTCTCTCCTCACTCAGTCTCTCTCCCTCACTCAGTCTCTCTCCTCACTCAGTCTCTCTCTCCTCACTCAGTCTCTCTCCTCACTCAGTCTCTCTCTCCTCACTCAGTCTCTCTCCTCACTCAGTCTCTCTCCTCCTCAGTCTCTCTCCTCTCAGTCTCTCTCTCCTCACTCAGTCTCTCTCCTCACTCAGTCTCTCTCCTCACTCAGTCTCTCTCTCCTCACTCAGTCTCTCTCCTCACTCAGTCTCTCTCCTCACTCAGTCTCTCTCTCCTCACTCAGTCTCTCTCCTCACTCAGTCTCTCTCCTCACTCAGTCTCTCTCCTCACTCAGTCTCTCTCTCCTCCAGTCTCTCTCTCCTCAGTCTCTCTCTCTCACTCAGTCTCTCTCCTCACTCAGTCTCTCTCTCCTCACTCAGTCTCTCTCCTCACTCAGTCTCTCTCTCACTCAGTCTCTCAGTCTCTCTCTCCTCACTCAGTCTCTCTCTCTCCTCAGTCTCTCTCCTCACTCAGTCTCTCTCCTCACTCAGTCTCTCTCCTCCTCAGTCTCAGTCTCTCTCCTCACTCAGTCTCTCTCTCCTCACTCAGTCTCTCTCCTCACTCAGTCTCTCTCCTCACTCAGTCTCTCTCCTCACTCAGTCTCTCTCTCTCCTCACTCAGTCTCTCTCCTCACTCAGTCTCTCTCTCCTCACTCAGTCTCTCTCCTCCCTCAGTCTCTCTCTCTCTCTCTCTCCTCACTCAGTCTCTCTCCTCACTCAGTCTCTCTCTCCTCACTCAGTCTCTCTCCTCAGTCTCTCTCCTCACTCAGTCTCTCTCCTCACTCAGTCTCTCTCCTCACTCAGTCTCTCTCCTCACTCAGTCTCTCTCCTCACTCAGTCTCTCTCTCCTCACTCAGTCTCTCTCCTCACTCAGTCTCTCTCCTCACTCAGTCTCTCTCTCCTCACTCAGTCTCTCTCTCCTCACTCAGTCTCTCTCCTCACTCAGTCTCTCTCCTCACTCAGTCTCTCTCCTCACTCAGTCTCTCTCCTCCTCAGTCTCTTCTCCAGTCTCTCAGTCTCTCTCCTCACTCAGTCTCTCTCCTCACTCAGTCTCTCTCTCTCTCCTCAGTCTCTCTCCTCACTCAGTCTCTCTCCTCACTCAGTCTCTCTCCCTCACTCAGTCTCTCTCCTCACTCCAGTCTCTCTCTCCTCACTCAGTCTCTCTCCTCCTCAGTCTCAGTCAGTCTCTCTCCTCACTCAGTCTCTCTCACTCAGTCTCTCTCCTCCTCAGTCTCTCTCCTCACTCAGTCTCTCTCTCTCACTCAGTCTCTCTCTCCTCACTCAGTCTCTCTCCTCCTCAGTCTCTCTCCTCAGTCTCTCTCCTCACTCAGTCTCTCTCCTCACTCAGTCTCTCTCCTCACTCAGTCTCACTCAGTCTCTCTCTCCTCACTCAGTCTCTCTCTCCTCTCTCAGTCTCTCTCTCCTCACTCCAGTCTCTCTCCTCACTCCAGTCTCTCTCCTCACTCCAGTCTCTCTCCTCACTCAGTCTCTCTCCTCCAGTCTCTCTCTCTCCTCAGTCCAGTCTCTCTCCTCACTCAGTCTCAGTCTCTCTCTCCTCACTCAGTCTCTCTCTCCTCCTCAGTCTCTCTCCCTCACTCAGTCTCTCTCCTCACTCAGTCTCTCTCTCCTCACTCAGTCTCTCTCCTCACTCAGTCTCTCTCTCTCTCCTCACTCCAGTCTCTCTCTCCTCCAGTCTCTCTCCTCACTCAGTCTCTCTCCTCTCACTCAGTCTCTCTCCTCACTCAGTCTCTCTCCTCACTCAGTCTCTCTCCTCACTCAGTCTCTCCTCACTCAGTCTCTCTCCTCCTCAGTCTCTCTCCTCACTCAGTCTCTCCTCACTCAGTCTCTCTCCTCACTCAGTCTCTCTCCTCACTCAGTCTCTCTCTCCTCAGTCTCTCTCCTCACTCCAGTCTCTCTCCTCAGTCTCAGTCTCTCTCTCTCACTCCAGTCTCTCTCCTCACTCCTCTCTCCTCCTCAGTCTCTCTCCTCACTCCAGTCCCTCTCTCCTCACTCAGTCTCTCTCCTCACTCAGTCTCTCTCCTCACTCAGTCTCTCTCCTCACTCAGTCTCTCTCTCTTCCTCACTCAGTCTCTCTCCTCCTCAGTCTCTCTCCTCCTCCAGTCTCTCTCCTCACTCAGTCTCTCTCTCCTCACTCAGTCTCTCTCCTCACTCAGTCTCTCTCTCCTCACTCAGTCTCTCTCCTCACTCAGTCTCTCTCCTCACTCAGTCTCTCTCTCTCCTCCTCCTCACTCAGTCTCTCTCCTCCTCTCCAGTCTCTCTCCTCCTCACTCCAGTCTCTCTCCTCACTCCAGTCTCTCTCTCACTCAGTCTCTCTCTCCTCACTCAGTCTCTCTCCTCACTCAGTCTCTCTTTCTCCTCAGTCTCAGTCTCTCTCTCTCCTCAGTCTCTCTCCTCACTCAGTCTCTCTCTCCTCACTCAGTCTCTCTCCTCACTCAGTCTCTCTCCTCCTCCAGTCTCTCTCCTCAGTCTCTCTCCTCCTCAGTCTCTCTCCTCCTCAGTCTCTCTCTCACTCAGTCTCTCTCCTCACTCAGTCTCTCTCCTCCTCCTCCAGTCTCTCTCCTCACTCAGTCTCTCTCCTCCTCCAGTCTCTCTCCTCACTCAGTCTCTCTCTCCTCCACTCAGTCTCTCTCCTCACTCAGTCTCTCTCTCCTCACTCAGTCTCTCTCTCTCTCCTCCTCAGTCTCTCTCTCCTCACTCCAGTCTCTCTCTCCTCTCTCTCCTCACTCAGTCTCTCTCTCCTCACTCAGTCTCTCTCCTCAGTCTCTCTCTCCTCACTCAGTCTCTCTCCTCACTCAGTCTCTCTCTCCTCACTCAGTCTCTCTCCTCACTCAGTCAGTCTCTCTCCTCACTCCAGTCTCTCTTCCTCACTCAGTCTCTCTCCTCACTCAGTCTCTCTCCTCACTCCTCAGTCTCTCTCCTCACTCCTCTCTCTCCTCAGTCTCTCTCCTCACTCAGTCTCTCTCTCCTCACTCAGTCTCTCTCCTCACTCAGTCTCTCTCCTCACTCAGTCTCTCTCCTCCTCAGTCTCTCTCCTCACTCAGTCTCTCTCCTCACTCCAGTCTCTCTCCTCACTCAGTCTCTTTCTCCTCACTCAGTCTCTCTCCTCACTCAGTCTCTCTCCTCCTCAGTCTCTCTCCTCAGTCTCTCTCCTCACTCAGTCTCTCTCTCCTCACTCAGTCTCTCTCCTCCTCAGTCTCTCTCCTCACTCAGTCTCTCTCTCACTCAGTCTCTCTCCTCACTCAGTCTCTTTCCTCACTCAGTCTCTCTCTCCTCACTCAGTCTCTCTCCTCACTCCAGTCTCTCTCTCCTCAGTCTCTTTCCTCAGTCTCTCTCTCTCCTCACTCAGTCTCTCTCCTCACTCAGTCTCTCTTTCCTCAGTCTCTCTCCTCACTCAGTCTCTCTCTCCTCACTCAGTCTCTCTCCTCACTCAGTCTCTCTCCTCACTCAGTCTCTCTCCTCAGTCTCTCTCTCCTCACTCAGTCTCTCTCTCCTCAGTCTCTCTCCTCACTCAGTCTCTCTCTCTCACTCAGTCTCTCTCCTCACTCCAGTCTCTCTCCTCCTCAGTCTCAGTCTCTCTCTCCTCAGTCTCAGTCTCTCTCTCCTCACTCAGTCTCTCTCCTCACTCAGTCTCTCTCCTCCTCAGTCTCTCTCCTCACTCAGTCTCTCTCCTCCTCTCTCTCCTCACTCAGTCTCTCTCCTCACTCCAGTCTCTCTCCTCCTCACTCAGTCTCTCTCCTCACTCAGTCTCTCTCCTCTCTCTCCTCACTCAGTCTCTCTCCTCCTCAGTCTCTCTCCTCACTCAGTCTCTCTCCTCACTCAGTCTCTCTCTCCTCACTCAGTCTCTCTCCTCACTCAGTCTCTCTCCTCACTCAGTCTCTCTCTCTCTCTCTCCTCAGTCTCTCTCCTCACTCAGTCTCTCTCCTCACTCAGTCTCTCTCCTCACTCAGTCTCTCTCCTCACTCAGTCTCTCTCTCCTCACTCAGTCAGTCTCTCTCCTCACTCAGTCTCTCTCCTCTCAGTCTCACTCAGTCTCTCTCCTCACTCAGTCTCTCTCCTCACTCCAGTCTCTCTCTCCTCACTCAGTCTCTCTCCTCACTCAGTCTCTCTCTCACTCAGTCTCTCTCTCCTCAGTCTCTCTCCTCAGTCTCTCTCTCCTCCTCAGTCTCTCTCCTCAGTCTCTCTCCTCACTCAGTCTCTCTCTCTCACTCCTCAGTCTCTCTCTCCTCAGTCTCCAGTCTCTCTCACTCAGTCTCTCTCCTCTCTCAGTCTCTCTCTCCTCACTCAGTCTCTCTCCTCCACTCAGTCTCTCTCTCCTCACTCAGTCTCTCTCCTCACTCAGTCTCTTCTCCTCACTCAGTCTCTCTCTCCTCACTCAGTCTCTCTCCTCACTCAGTCTCTCTCTCCTCCTCTCTCCTCACTCAGTCTCTCTCCTCACTCAGTCTCTCTCTCCTCAGTCTCTCTCCTCCTCCAGTCTCTCTCCTCACTCAGTCTCTCTCCTCACTCAGTCTCTCTCTCACTCCAGTCTCTCTCCTCACTCAGTCTCTCTCCTCACTCAGTCTCTCTCCTCACCCAGTCTCTCTCCTCTCTCAGTCTCTCTCTCCTCACTCAGTCTCTCTCCTCACTCAGTCTCTCTCCTCACTCCAGTCTCTCTCCTCACTCAGTCTCTCTCTCCTCACTCTCAGTCTCTCTCCTCACTCAGTCTCTCTCTCCTCACTCAGTCTCTCTCTCCTCACTCAGTCTCTCTCCTCACTCAGTCTCTCTCCTCACTCAGTCTCTCTCCTCACTCCAGTCTCTCTCTCCTCACTCAGTCTCTCTCCTCAGTCTCTCTCCTCACTCAGTCTCTCTCCTCACTCAGTCTCTCTCTCCTCACTCAGTCTCTCTCTCCTCCTCAGTCTCTCTCCTCACTCAGTCTCAGTCTCTCTCCTCACTCAGTCTCTCTCCTCACTCAGTCTCTCTCCTCACTCAGTCTCTCTCCTCCTCAGTCTCTCTCTCCTCCTCCAGTCTCTCTCCTCACTCAGTCTCTCTCCTCACTCAGTCTCTCTCCTCACTCAGTCTCTCTCCTCCTCAGTCTCTCTCCTCCTCAGTCTCTCTCTCTCACTCAGTCTCTCTCCTCAGTCTCTCTCTCCTCACTCTCAGTCTCTCTCCTCACTCAGTCTCTCTCCTCACTCAGTCTCTCTCTCCTCCTCTCTCTCCTCAGTCTCTCTCTCCTCACTCAGTCTCTCTCAGTCTCTCTCTCACTCAGTCTCTCACTCAGTCTCTCTCCTCACTCAGTCTCTCTCCTCACTCAGTCTCTCTCTCCTCACTCAGTCTCTCTCCTCACTCAGTCTCTCTCTCCTCACTCAGTCTCTCTCCTCACTCAGTCTCTCTCTCCTCACTCAGTCTCTCTCCTCAGTCTCTCTCCTCACTCAGTCTCTCTCCTCAGTCTCTCTCCTCACTCAGTCTCTCTCTCCTCACTGGTCTCTCTCCTCACTCAGTCTCTCTCCTCACTCAGTCTCTCTCTCCTCACTCAGTCTCTCTCCTCCAGTCTCTCTCAGTCTCTCTCTCTCACTCAGTCTCTCTCCTCCTCCTCAGTCTCTCTCCTCACTCAGTCTCTCTCTCCTCACTCAGTCTCTCTCCTCTCAGTCTCTCTCTCTCTCTCCAGTCTCTCTCCTCAGTCTCTCTCCTCCTCAGTCTCTTCCTCACTCAGTCTCTCTCCTCCTCAGTCTCTCTCCTCAGTCTCTCTCTCCTCACTCAGTCTCTCTCCTCAGTCTCTCTCTCCTCACTCAGTCTCTCTCCTCACTCAGTCTCTCTCCTCACTCAGTCTCTCTCTCAGTCTCTCTCCTCACTCAGTCTCTCTCCTCACTCAGTCTCTCTCCTCAGTCTCTTTCCTCACTCAGTCTCTCTCTCCTTTCCTCACTCAGTCTCTCTCCTCACTCAGTCTCTCTCTCCTCACTCAGTCTCTCTCCCTCAGTCAGTCTCTCTCTCCTCACTCAGTCTCTCTCTCCTCAGTCTCTCTCCTCACTCAGTCTCTCTCCTCACTCCAGTCTCTCTCTCCTCTTTCTCCTCACTCAGTCTCTCTCCTCACTCAGTCTCTCTCTCCTCACTCAGTCTCTCTCCTCACTCAGTCTCTCTCCTCAGTCTCTCTCCTCACTCAGTCTCTCTCCTCACTCACTCTCTCTCCTCACTCACTCTCTTTCCTCACTCAGTCCCTCTCTCTCCTCTCTCAGTCTCTCTCCTCACTCCGTCTCTCTCTCCTCACTCATTCTCTCTCCTCACTCATTCTCTCTCCTCACTCAGTCTCTCTCCTCACTCAGTCTCTCTCCTCACTCAGTCTCTCTCTCCTCACTCAGTCTCTCTCCTCCTCAGTCTCTCTCCTCACTCTCAGTCTCTCTCTCCTCACTCAGTCTCTCTCTCCTCAGTCTCTCTCCTCAGTCTCTCTCCTCCTCAGTCTCTCTCTCCTCACTCAGTCTCTCTCCTCACTCAGTCTCTCTCTTCCTCCAGTCTCTCTCCTCACTCAGTCAGTCTCTCTCCTCTCACTCAGTCTCTCTCTCCTCACTCAGTCTCTCTCCTCACTCAGTCTCTCTCCTCACTCAGTCTCTCTCTCCTCACTCAGTCTCTCTCCTCACTCAGTCTCTCTCCTCACTCAGTCTCTCTCTCCTCACTCAGTCTCTCTCCTCACTCAGTCTCTCAGTCTCTCTCTCTCCTCACTCAGTCTCTCTCCTCCTCACTCCAGTCTCTCTCCTCACTCAGTCTCTCTCTCTCACTCAGTCTCTCTCCTCACTCAGTCTCTCTCTCCTCACTCAGTCTCTCTCCTCACTCAGTCTCTCTCCTCCTCACTCAGTCTCTCTCCTCACTCAGTCTCTCTCCTCACTCAGTCTCTCTCCTCACTCAGTCTCTCTCCTCACTCAGTCTCTCTCCCTCACTCAGTCTCTCTCCTCACTCAGTCTCTCTCCTCACTCAGTCTCTCTCCTCACTCAGTCTCTCTCTCCTCACTCAGTCTCTCTCCTCACTCAGTCTCTCTCCTCACTCAGTCTCTCTCTCCTCAGTCTCCAGTCTCTCTCTCCTCAGTCTCTCTCTCCTCAGTCTCTCTCCTCACTCAGTCTCTCTCTCCTCCTCAGTCTCTCTCCTCCTCAGTCTCTCTCAGTCTCTCTCCTCACTCAGTCTCTCTCTCCCTCACTCAGTCTCTCTCCTCTCTCCTCACTCAGTCTCTCTCCTCACTCAGTCTCTCTCTCCTCACTCAGTCTCTCTCCTCAGTCTCTCTCTCCTCACTCAGTCTCTCTCCTCACTCAGTCTCTCTCTCCTCACTCAGTCTCTCTCCTCACTCAGTCTCTCTCTCTCACTCAGTCTCTCTCCTCTCTCAGTCTCTCTCCTCACTCAGTCTCTCTCCTCCTCTCCTCACTCAGTCTCTCTCCTCACTCAGTCTCTCTCTCCTCACTCAGTCTCTCTCCTCACTCAGTCTCTCTCTCCTCACTCAGTCTCTCTCTCCTCACTCAGTCTCTCTCTCTCAGTCTCTCTCCTCACTCAGTCTCTCTCCTCACAGTCTCTCTCCTCAGTCTCTCTCTCACTCAGTCTCTCTCCTCACTCAGTCTCTCTCCTCACTCAGTCTCTCTCCTCACTCCAGTCTCTCTCCTCACTCAGTCTCTCTCTCAGTCTCAGTCTCTCTCTCCTCACTCAGTCTCTCTCCTCACTCAGTCTCTCTCCTCCTCAGTCTCTCTCCTCACTCAGTCTCTCTCCTCTCACTCAGTCTCTCTCTCCTCACTCAGTCTCTCTCCTCACTCAGTCTCAGTCTCTCTCTCCTCCACTCAGTCTCTCTCCTCACTCAGTCTCTCTCCTCACTCAGTCTCTCTCTCCTCACTCAGTCTCTCTCCTCACTCAGTCTCTCTCTCCTCCAGTCTCTCTCCTCACTCAGTCTCTCTCTCTCACTCAGTCTCTCTCCTCAGTCTCTCTCTCCTCACTCAGTCTCTCTCTCCTCACTCAGTCTCTCTCCTCACTCAGTCTCTCTCTCCTCCTCCAGTCTCTCTCTCTCCTCCTCAGTCTCTCTCCTCACTCCAGTCTCTCCTCACTCCAGTCTCTCTCCTCCTCTCTCAGTCTCTCTCCTCTCCTCTCAGTCTCTCTCCTCACTCAGTCTCTCTCCTCACTCAGTCTCTCTCCTCACTCAGTCTCTCTCTCACCCAGTCTCTCTTTCCTCACTCAGTCTCTCTCTCACTCAGTCTCTCTCTCCTCACTCAGTCTCTCTCTCCTCAGTCTCAGTCTCTCTCCTCCTCAGTCTCTCTCCTCAGTCTCTCTCCTCACTCCAGTCTCTCTCCTCACTCAGTCTCTCTCTCCTCACTCAGTCTCTCTCCTCACTCAGTCTCTCTCCTCACTCAGTCTCTCTCTCCTCACTCAGTCTCTCTCTCCTCACTCAGTCTCTCTCCTCACTCAGTCTCTCTCTCCTCTCTCAGTCTCTCTCCTCACTCAGTCTCTCTCTCCTCACTCAGTCTCTCTCCTCACTCAGTCTCTCTCCTCACTCAGTCTCTCTCTCCTCACTCAGTCTCTCTCTCACTCAGTCTCTCTCCTCACTCAGTCTCTCTCCTCACTCAGTCTCTCTCTCCTCACTCAGTCTCTCTCCTCACTCAGTCTCTCTCTCCTCAGTCTCTCTCTCCTCCCACTCCAGTCTCTCTCCTCACTCAGTCTCTCTCTCCTCACTCAGTCTCTCTCTCTCCTCAGTCTCTCTCAGTCTCTTCAGTCTCTCTCCTCACTCAGTCTCTCTCCTCCTCAGTCTCTCTCTCCTCACTCAGTCTCTCTCCTCACTCAGTCTCTCTCTCCTCCTCCAGTCTCTCTCCTCCTCCAGTCTCTCTCTCCTCTCAGTCTCTCTCCTCACTCAGTCTCTCTCTCCTCCTCAGTCTCTCTCCTCACTCAGTCTCTCTCCTCACTCAGTCTCTCTCCCTCACTCAGTCTCTCTCCTCCTCTCTCTCTCTCCACTCAGTCTCTCTCTCCTCAGTCTCTCTCCTCAGTCTCTCTCCTCACTCAGTCTCTCTCCTCACTCAGTCTCTTCTCCTCACTCAGTCTCTCTCCTCACTCAGTCTCTCTCCTCCTCAGTCTCTCTCTCCTCAGTCTCTCTCCTCACTCAGTCTCTCTTTCCTCACTCAGTCTCTCTCTCCTCCAGTCTCTCTCCTCACTCAGTCTCTCTCCTCACTCAGTCTCTCTCTCCTCACTCAGTCTCTCTCCTCACTCAGTCTCTCTCCTCACTCAGTCTCACTCAGTCTCTCTCCTCACTCAGTCTCTCTCCTCCTCAGTCTCTCTCCTCACTCAGTCTCTCTCTCCTCACTCAGTCTCTCTCCTCACTCAGTGTCTCTCTCCTCACTCAGTCTCTCTCCTCACTCCAGTCTCTCTCTCCTCACTCAGTCTCTCTCCTCTCCTCACTCAGTCTCTCTCTCCTCACTCAGTCTCTCTCCTCCTCAGTCTCCAGTCTCTCTCCCTCCTCAGTCTCTCTCCTCCAGTCAGTCTCTCTCCTCACTCAGTCTCTCTCTCTCACTCAGTCTCTCTCCTCACTCAGTCTCTCTCTCTCACTCAGTCTCTCTCTCCTCACTCAGTCTCTCTCCTCACTCAGTCTCTCTCTCCTCACTCAGTCTCTCTCCTCACTCAGTCTCTCTCTCCTCACTCAGTCTCTCTCCTCACTCAGTCTCTCTCTCCTCACTCAGTCTCTCTCTCCTCACTCAGTCTCTCTCCTCACTCAGTCTCTCTCTCCTCACTCAGTCTCTCTCTCCTCCTCCAGTCTCTCTCAGTCTCCTCCTCAGTCTCTCTCTCCTCCTCAGTCTCTCTCCTCACTCAGTCTCTCTCTCTCCTCCTCAGTCTCTCTCTCCTCACTCAGTCTCTCTCCTCCTCAGTCTCTCTCTCCTCACTCAGTCTCTCTCCTCACTCAGTCTCTCTCCTCCTCAGTCTCTCTCTCACTCAGTCTCTCTCTCTCACTCAGTCTCTCTCTCTCACTCAGTCTCTCTCCTCACTCAGTCTCTCTCTCTCACTCAGTCTCTCTCCTCACTCAGTCTCTCTCTCACTCAGTCTCTCTCTCCTCCAGTCTCTCTCCTCACTCCAGTCTCTCTCCTCACTCAGTCTCTTCTCTCCTCACTCAGTCTCTCTCCTCACTCAGTCTCACTCCAGTCTCTCTCTCCTCCTCAGTCTCTCTCCTCACTCAGTCTCTCTCCTCACTCAGTCTCTCTCTCCTCACTCAGTCTCTCTCTCCTCACTCAGTCTCTCTCCTCACTCAGTCTCTCTCTCCTCAGTCTCAGTCTCTCTCCTCTCACTCAGTCTCTCTCCTCCTCAGTCTCTCTCCTCCCAGTCTCTCTCCTCACTCAGTCTCTCTCCTCTCTCTCTCTCCTCAGTCTCTCTCCTCACTCAGTCTCTCTCCTCACTCAGTCTCTCTTCTCCTCACTCAGTCTCTCTCCTCACTCAGTCTCTCTTTCCTCACTCAGTCTCTCTCCTCACTCAGTCTCTCTCTCCTCACTCAGTCTCTCTCCTCCTCAGTCTCTCTAATCACTTAGTCTCTCTCTCCTCACTCAGTCTCTCTCTTTCTCCTCACCCAGTCTCTCTCCTCACTCCTCAGTCTCTCTCTCCTCACTCAGTCTCTCCTCCTCCAGTCTCTCTCTCTCACTCAGTCTCTCTTCTCACTCAGTCTCTCTCCTCAGTCTCTCTCCTCACTCAGTCTCTCTCCTCACTCAGTCTCTCTCTCTCACTCAGTCTCTCTCTCTCCTCACTCAGTCTCTCTCCTCACTCAGTCTCTCTCCTCACTCAGTCTCTCTCCTCACTCAGTCTCTCTCTCTCCTCACTCAGTCTCTCTCCTCACTCAGTCTCTCTCTCTCACTCAGTCTCTCTCCTCACTCAGTCTCTCTCCTCACTCAGTCTCTCTCTCCTCACTCAGTCTCTCTCCTCACTCAGTCTCTCTCCTCACTCAGTCTCTCTCCTCACTCAGTCTCTCTCTCCTCACTCAGTCTCTCTCCTCACTCAGTCTCTCTCTCCTCACTCAGTCTCTCTCCTCCTCACTCAGTCTCTCTCCTCACTCAGTCTCTCTCCTCACTCAGTCTCTCTCTCCTCACTCAGTCTCTCTCCTCACTCAGTCTCTCTCCTCACTCAGTCTCTCTCCTCCTCACTCAGTCTCTCTCTCCTCACTCAGTCTCTCTCCTCACTCAGTCTCTCTCCTCACTCTCAGTCTCTCTCCTCACTCAGTCTCTCTCCTCAGTCTCTCTCTCCTCACTCAGTCTCTCTCCTCACTCAGTCTCTCTCCTCACTCAGTCTCTCTCCTCACTCAGTCTCTCTCTCTCCTCACTCAGTCTCTCTCTCCTCACTCAGTCTCTCTCCTCACTCATTCTCTCTCTCCTCACTCAGTCTCTCTCTCCTCCAGTCTCAGTCTCTCTCCTCACTCAGTCTCTCTCTCCTCACTCAGTCTCTCTCCTCACTCAGTCTCTCTCTCCTCACTCCAGTCTCTCTCCTCACTCAGTCTCTCTCTCCTCACTCAGTCTCTCTCCTCACTCCTCTTTCCTCCACTCAGTCTCTCTCCTCACTCAGTCTCTCTCTCCTCACTCAGTCTCTCTCCTCCTCCAGTCTCTCAGTCCTCAGTCTCTCTCCTCACTCAGTCTCTCTCCTCACTCAGTCTCTCTCTCTCTCACTCAGTCTCTCTCTCCTCACTCAGTCTCTCTCCTCCTCAGTCTCTTTCTCACTCAGTTCTCTCTCCTCCCTCCAGTCTCTCTCCTCACTCAGTCTCTCTCCCTCACTCAGTCTCTCTCCTCACTCAGTCTCTCTCTCCTCACTCCAGTCTCTCTCCTCCTCACTCAGTCTCTCTCCTCACTCAGTCTCTCTCCTCAGTCTCTCTCTCCTCACTCAGTCTCTCTCCTCAGTCTCTCTCTCTCACTCCAGTCTCTCTCCTCACTCAGTCTCTCTCCTCACTCAGTCTCTCTCTCTCAGTCTCTCTCCTCACTCAGTCTCTCTCTCCTCACTCAGTCTCTCTCCTCCTCACTCAGTCTCTCTCCCTCACTCAGTCTCTCTCACTCAGTCTCTCTCCTCACTCAGTCTCAGTCTCTCTCCTCACTCAGTCTCTCTCTCCTCACTCAGTCTCTCTCCTCCTCCTCTCTCTCCTCAGTCTCTTCCTCAGTCTCTCTCTCTCTCTCTCTCCTCACTCAGTCTCTCTCCTCACTCAGTCTCTCTCCTCACTCAGTCTCTCTCTCACTCAGTCTCTCTCCTCAGTCTCTCTCCTCACTCAGTCTCTCTCCTCACTCAGTCTCTCTCCTCACTCAGTCTCTCTCTCCTCACTCAGTCTCTCTCTCACTCAGTCTCAGTCTCTCTCCTCACTCAGTCTCTCTCTCCTCAGTCTCTTTCAGTCTCTCTCCTCACTCAGTCTCTCTCCTCCTCCTCAGTCTCAGTCTCTCTCCTCACTCAGTCTCTCTCTCCTCACTCAGTCTCTCTCTCCTCACTCAGTCTCTCTCCTCACTCAGTCTCTCTCTCCTCACTCCAGTCTCTCTCCTCACTCAGTCTCTTTCAGTCTCTCTCTCCTCACTCAGTCTCTCTCCTCCTCCAGTCTCTCTTTCCTCAGTCTCTCTCTCCTCACTCAGTCTCTCTCTCCTCACTCCAGTCTCTCTCCTCACTCAGTCTCTCTCCTCCTCAGTCTCTCTCCTCACTCAGTCTCTCTCCTCACTCAGTCTCTCTCCTCACTCAGTCTCTCTCCTCACTCAGTCTCTCTCCTCACTCAGTCTCTCTCTCTCACTCAGTCTCTCTCCTCACTCAGTCTCTCTCTCCTCACTCAGTCTCTCTCCTCCTCAGTCTCTCTCCTCACTCAGTCTCTCTCCTCACTCAGTCTCTCTCCTCAGTCTCTCTCCTCCTCAGTCTCTCTCCTCACTCAGTCTCTCTCCTCACTCAGTCTCTCTCCTCAGTCTCTCTCTCTCACTCAGTCTCTCTCCTCTCTCTCCTCAGTCTCTCTCCTCACTCAGTCTCTCTCCTCAGTCTCTCTCCTCACTCAGTCTCTCTCCTCACTCAGTCTCTCTCCTCTCTCTCTCTCTCCTCAGTCTCTCTCCTCACTCAGTCTCTCTCCTCACTCAGTCTCTCTCTCTCACTCAGTCTCTCTCTCCTCAGTCTCTCTCTCCTCACTCAGTCTCTCTCTCTCACTCAGTCTCTCTCTCTCTCCTCACTCAGTCTCTCCTCCTCAGTCTCTCTCCTCACTCAGTCTCTCTCCTCCTCACTCAGTCTCTCTCCTCTCCAGTCTCTCTCTCCTCACTCCAGTCTCTCTCTCCTCACTCAGTCTCTCTCCTCACTCAGTCTCTCTCCTCTCTCTCTCTCCTCACTCAGTCTCTCTCCTCACTCAGTCTCTCTCTCCTCAGTCTCTCCTCCCCACTCAGTCTCTCCTCACTCAGTCTCTCTCTCCTCACTCAGTCTCTCTCCTCACTCAGTCTCTCTCCTCCTCAGTCTCTCTCCTCACTCAGTCTCTCTCCTCACTCAGTCTCTCTCTCACTCAGTCTCTCTCTCTCCTCAGTCTCTCTCCTCACTCAGTCTCTCTCTCCTCACTCCAGTCTCTCTCTCCTCACTCAGTCTCTCTCCTCACTCAGTCTCTCTCTCCTCAGTCTCTATCCTCACTCAGTCTCTCTCCTCACTCAGTCTCTCTCTCTCCTCCAGTCTCTCTCTCCTCCAGTCTCTCAGTCTCACTCAGTCTCTCTCCTCACTCAGTCTCTCTCCTCACTCAGTCTCTCTCTCCTCACTCAGTCTCTCTCCTCACTCAGTCTCTCTTCCTCTCAGTCTCAGTCTCTCTCTCTCACTCCTCTCTCTCTCTTTCTCTCTCTCCTCACTCAGTCTCTCTCCTCACTCAGTCTCTCTCACTCCTCAGTCTCTCTTTCACTCAGTCTCTCTCCTCACTCAGTCTCTCTCCTCACTCAGTCTCTCTCTCCTCAGTCTCTCTCTCCTCACTCAGTCTCTCTCCTCCTCAGTCTCTCTCTCCTCACTCAGTCTCTCTCCTCCACTCAGTCTCTCTCTCCTCAGTCTCTCTCTCCTCACTCAGTCTCTCAGTCTCTCTCCTCACTCACTCAGTCTCTCTCCTCCTCAGTCTCTCTCCTCACTCAGTCTCTCTCTCACTCAGTCTCAGTCTCTCTCCTCACTCAGTCTCTCTCTCCTCACTCAGTCTCTCTCCTCCTCACTCAGTCTCTCTCTCCTCAGTCTCTCTCCTCCTCAGTCTCTCTCCTCACTCAGTCTCTCTCCTCACTCAGTCTCTCTCCTCACTCAGTCTCTCTCCTCACTCAGTCTCTCTCTCCTCAGTCAGTCTCTCTCCTCACTCAGTCTCTCTCACCAGTCTCTCTCTCCTCAGTCTCTCTCCTCACTCAGTCTCTCTCCTCAGTCTCTCTCCTCCTCAGTCTCTCTCTCCTCACTCAGTCTCTCTCCTCACTCAGTCTCTCTCTCTCACTCAGTCTCTTTCTCCTCAGTCTCTCTCCCTCACTCAGTCTCTCTCCTCACTCAGTCTCTCTCTCCTCACTCAGTCTCTCTCCTCACTCAGTCTCTCTCTCCTCCATCAGTCTCTCTCCTCACTCAGTCTCTCTCCTCCAGTCTCTCTCTCCTCCTCTCTCTCTTCACTCAGTCTCTCTCCTCACTCAGTCTCTCCTCCTCAGTCTCTCTCCTCACTCAGTCTCTCTCCTCAGTCTCAGTCTCTCTCCTCACTCAGTCTCTCTCCTCACTCAGTCTCTCTCCTCACTCAGTCTCTCTCTCTCACTCAGTCTCTCTCCTCACTCAGTCTCTCTCCTCACTCAGTCTCTCTCCTCACTCAGTCTCTCTCTCCTCCTCCCAGTCTCAGTCTCTCTCCTCACTCAGTCTCTCTCCTCACTCAGTCTCTCTCCTCCTCCTCTCTCTCTCACTCAGTCTCTCTCCCTCACTCAGTCTCTCTCTCCTCCTCAGTCTCTCTCCTCACTCAGTCTCTCTCCTCACTCAGTCTCTCTCCTCACTCAGTCTCTCTCCTCCTCCTCAGTCTCTCTCCTCACTCAGTCTCTCTCTCACTCAGTCTCTCTCCTCACTCAGTCTCTCTCCTCACTCCAGTCTCTCTCCTCACTCAGTCTCTCTCTCTCCTCAGTCTCTCTCCTCTCAGTCTCTCTCCTCACTCCAGTCTCTCTCCTCACTCAGTCTCTCTCCTCCTCAGTCTCTCTCTCCTCACTCAGTCTCTCTCCTCACTCAGTCTCTCTCCCTCCTCAGTCTCTCTCTCCTCAGTCTCAGTCTCTCTCCTCACTCAGTCTCTCTCCTCACTCAGTCTCTCTCCTCCTCCAGTCTCCAGTCTCTCTCTCCTCAGTCTCTCAGTCTCTCTCCTCACTCAGTCTCTCTCTCCTCACTCACAGTCTCTCTCCTCACTCAGTCTCTCTCCTCACTCAGTCTCAGTCTCTCTCCTCACTCAGTCTCTCTCTCCTCACTCAGTCTCTCTCTCCTCACTCAGTCTCTCTCCTCACTCAGTCTCTCTCCTCACTCAGTCTCTCTCTCCTCACTCAGTCTCTCTCCTCACTCAGTCTCTCTCCTCCTCAGTCTCTCTCCTCACTCAGTCTCTCTCCTCCTCAGTCTCTCTCCTCACTCAGTCTCTCTCCTCCTCAGTCTCTCTCAGTCTCTCTCCTCACTCAGTCTCTCTCCTCCTCAGTCTCTCTCCTCACTCAGTCTCTCTCTCCTCACTCCAGTCTCTCTCTCTCACTCAGTCTCTCTCCTCCTCAGTCTCTCTCTCCTCACTCAGTCTCTCTCTCCTCACTCAGTCTCTCTCTCCTCACTCAGTCTCTCTCTCCTCACTCAGTCTCTCTCCTCCTCAGTCTCTCTCCCAGTCTCTCTCCTCACTCAGTCTCTCTCTCCTCACTCAGTCTCTCTCCTCAGTCTCAGTCTCTCTCCTCACTCTCTCTCTCCTCAGTCTCTCTCCTCACTCAGTCTCTCTCCTCCTCAGTCTCTCTCTCTCTCACTCCAGTCTCTCTCCTCACTCAGTCTCTCTCCTCCTCAGTCTCTCTCTCCTCACTCAGTCTCTCTCCTCACTCAGTCTCTCTCTCCTCACTCAGTCTCTCTCCTCACTCAGTCTCTCTCCTCCTCAGTCTCTCTCCTCACTCAGTCTCTCTCTCCTCACTCAGTCTCTCTCTCCTCACTCTCAGTCTCTCTCTCCTCAGTCTCAGTCTCTCTCCTCACTCAGTCTCTCTCCTCAGTCTCTCTCTCCTCACTCAGTCTCTCTCCTCACTCAGTCTCTCTCCTCCTCCTCTCTCCTCACTCAGTCTCTCTCCTCACTCAGTCTCTCTCCTCCACTCAGTCTCTCTCTCCTCTCTCTCAGTCTCTCTCCTCACTCAGTCTCTCTCTCTCACCCAGTCTCTCTCCTCACTCAGTCTCTCTTCCTCACTCAGTCTCTCTCTCCTCCTCAGTCTCTCTCCTCCAGTCTCTCTCCTCACTCAGTCTCTCTCCTCACTCCTCTCTCCTCAGTCTCTCTCCTCACTCAGTCTCTCTCCTCAGTCTCTCTCTCCTCAGTCTCTCTCCTCCTCAGTCTCAGTCTCTCCTCACTCAGTCTCTCTCTCCTCAGTCAGTCTCTCTCCTCACTCAGTCTCTCTCCTCCTCTCTCCAGTCTCTCTCCTCCTCAGTCTCTCTCCTCACTCAGTCTCTCTCCTCCTCAGTCTCTCTCTCCTCAGTCTCTCTCCTCACTCAGTCTCTCTCTCTCCTCCACTCTCAGTCTCTCTCCTCCTCAGTCTCTCTCTCAGTCTCTCTCCTCACTCAGTCTCTCTCCTCACTCAGTCTCTCTCTCTCACTCAGTCTCTCTCTCTCAGTCTCTTTCTCCTCAGTCTCAGTCTCTCTCTCTCAACTCAGTCTCTCTCCTCAGTCTCTCTCTCCTCACTCAGTCTCTCTCCTCATTCAGTCTCTCTCTCCTCACTCAGTCTCTCTCCTCACTCAGTCTCTCTCTCCTCACTCAGTCTCTCTCCTCACTCAGTCTCTCTCTCCTCACTCCAGTCTCTCTCCTCACTCAGTCTCTCTCTCACTCAGTCTCTCTCCTCAGTCTCTCTCTCCTCACTCAGTCTCTCTCCTCCTCAGTCTCTCTCTCCTCACTCAGTCTCTCTCCTCACTCAGTCTCTCTCTCCTCACTCCAGTCTCTCTCCTCACTCAGTCTCTCTCCTCCTCCAGTCTCTCTCTCCTCAGCTCTCAGTCTCTCTCCTCACTCAGTCTCTCTCCTCACTCAGTCTCTCTCCTCTCCTCAGTCTCTCTCCTCACTCAGTCTCTCTCCTCACTCAGTCTCTCTCTCCTCACCCAGTCTCTCTCCAGTCTCTCTCTCCTCAGTCAGTCTCTCTCCTCACTCAGTCTCTCTCCCTCACTCAGTCTCTCTCTCCTCACTCAGTCTCTCTCCTCACTCAGTCTCTCTTTCCTCACTCAGTCTCTCTCCTCCACTCAGTCTCTCTCCTCCTCAGTCTCTCTCTCTCTCCTCCAGTCTCTCTCCTCACTCAGTCTCTCTCCTCCTCACTCAGTCTCTCTCCTCACTCAGTCTCTCTCCTCCTCAGTCTCTCTCCTCACCCAGTCTCTCTCCTCACTCAGTCTCTCTCTCCTCAGTCTCTCAGTCTCTCTCCTCCTCCACTCTCAGTCTCTCTCCTCTCAGTCTCTCTCTCCTCAGTCTCCTCAGTCTCTCTCCTCACTCCAGTCTCTCTCCTCACTCAGTCTCTCTCCTCACTCAGTCTCTCTCTCTCACTCAGTCTCTCTCCTCACTCTCTCTCTCCTCACTCAGTCTCTCTCTCTCCTCCTCTCAGTCTCTCTCCTCACTCAGTCTCTCTCCTCTCACTCAGTCTCTCTCTCTCTCAGTCTCTCTCCTCACTCAGTCTCTCTCTCCTCACTCAGTCTCTCTCTCCTCACTCCAGTCTCTCTCAGTCTCCTCAGTCTCTCTCCTCACTCAGTCTCTCTCTCTCACTCAGTCTCTCTCTCTCAGTCTCCAGTCTCTCTCCTCCACTCCAGTCTCTCTCTCTCACTCAGTCTCTCTCTCACTCAGTCTCTCTCCTCCTCAGTCTCTCTCTCCTCCTCAGTCTCTCTCCTCACTCAGTCTCTCTCACTCACTCTCCTCAGTCAGTCTCTCTCCTCACTCTTCTCTCTCTCACTCAGTCTCTCCTCCTCAGTCTCTCTCCTCACTCAGTCTCTCTCCTCCACTCAGTCTCTCTCCTCCTCAGTCTCTCTCCTCCTCAGTCTCTCTCTCCTCCTCAGTCTCTCTCCTCACTCTCTCCAGTCTCTCAGTCTCTTCCTCACTCAGCTCTCTCCTCAGTCTCTCTCTCCTCCTCCAGTCTCTCTCCTCACTCAGTCTCTCTCTCCTCACTCAGTCTCTCTCCTCCTCTCACTCAGTCTCTCTCCTCACTCAGTCTCTCTCCTCCCACTCAGTCTCTCTCTCTCACTCCAGTCTCCTCCTCACTCAGTCTCTCTCTCACTCAGTCTCTCTCACTCAGTCTCTCCTCTCTCAGTCTCTCTTCACTCACTCTCACTCAGTCTCCTTCTCTCTCTCTCCTCTCTCAGTCTCTCTCTCCTCACTCAGTCTCTCTCTCCTCACTCAGTCTCTCTCCCTCCACTCAGTCTCTCTCCTCACTCAGTCTCTCTCCTCACCCAGTCTCTCTCCTCTCTCTCCAGTCTCTCTCTCTCACTCAGTCTCTCTCCTCACTCAGTCTCTCTCCTCACTCAGTCTCTCTCCTCACTCCAGTCTCTCTCTCACTCAGTCTCTCTCTCCTCACTCAGTCTCTCTCCTCCTCAGTCTCTCTCCTCCTCCAGTCTCTCTCTCCTCACTCCAGTCTCTCTCTCTCCACTCAGTCTCTCTCTCCTCACTCAGTCTCTCTCCTCACTCAGTCTCTCTCTCCTCACTCAGTCTCTCTCCTCACTCAGTCTCTCTCTCCTCCTCAGTCTCTCTCCTCACTCAGTCTCTCTCCTCACTCAGTCTCTCTCCTCCTCAGTCTCTTTCTCTCTCTCTCTCCTCACTCCAGTCTCTCTCCTCACTCAGTCTCTCTCCTCACTCAGTCTCTCTCTCCTCTCTCAGTCTCTCTCCTCACTCAGTCTCTCTCCTCCTCAGTCTCTCTCCTCACTCAGTCTCTCTCCTCACTCAGTCTCTCTCTCCCTCCTCACTCAGTCTCTCTCCTCCTCAGTCTCTCTCTCCTCCCTCTCCAGTCTCTCCTCACTCAGTCTCTCTCTCCTCCCTCACCCAGTCTCTCTCCTCACTCAGTCTCTCTCCTCACTCAGTCTCTCTCCTCACTCAGTCTCTCTCTCTCTCACTCCAGTCTCTCTCTCTCAGTCTCTCTCTCCTCCAGTCTCTCTACTCACTCAGTCTCTCTTCCTCTCTCTCTCTCTCTCCAGTCTCTCTCTCCTCCACTCAGTCTCTCTCTCACTCTCAGTCTCTCTCCTCACTCAGTCTCTCTCACTCCTCAGTCTCTCTCTCTCTCAGTCTCTCTTTCCTCTCTCAGTCTCTCTCCTCACTCCAGTCTCTCTCTCCTCCTCCAGTCTCTCTCCTCGCTCAGTCTCTCTCTCCTCTCTCAGTCTCTCTCCTCACTCAGTCTCTCTCCTCACTCAGTCTCTCTCTCCTCACTCCAGTCTCTCTCTCCTCACTCAGTCTCTCTTTCCTCTCTCAGTCTCTCTCCTCACTCAGTCTCTCTCTATCAGTCTCTCTCTCCTCATATCCTCAGTCTCTCTCCTCTCTCCTCACCCAGTCTCTCTCCTCCTCCAGTCTCTCTCTCCTCACTCAGTCTCTCTCCTCACTCAGTCTCTCTCTCCTCACTCCAGTCTCTCTCTCCTCACTCAGTCTCTCTCCTCACTCCAGTCTCTCTCCTCACTCAGTCTCTTTCTCCTCCTCCAGTCTCTCTCCTCACTCAGTCTCTCTCCTCACTCAGTCTCTCTCTCCTCAGTCTCTCTCTCCTCCCAGTCTCTCTCTCAATAGTCTCTCTCCTCACTCAGTCTCTCTCCTCACTCAGTCTCTCTCCTCACTCAGTCTCTCTCTCACTCAGTCTCTCTCCTCATCAGTCTCTCTCTCTTTCCTCCTAATCAGTCTCTCTCTCCAGTCACTCAGTCTCTCTCCCTCACTCAGTCTCTCTCTCACTCAGTCTCTCTCCTCACTCCAGTCTCTCTCTCCTCATTCAGTCTCTCTCTCTCACTCAGTCTCTCTCTCAACTCAGTCTCTCTCCTCACTCTCTCCTCTCTCAGTCTCTCTCCTCACTCAGTCTCTCTCCTCACTCAGTCTCTCTCTCCTCACTCAGTCTCTCTCTCCTCACTCAGTCTCCTCCTCTCCAGTCTCTCTCTCTCACTCAGTCTCTCTCCTCCCTCAGTCTCTCCTCCTCAGTCTCTCTTCCTCCTCAGTCTCTCTCCTCAGTCTCTCTCCTCTCAGTCTCTCTCTCTCACTCAGTCTCTCTCTCCTCAGTCTCTCTCCCTCCTCAGTCTCTCTCCCTCACTCAGTCTCTCTCTCCTCACTCCCAGTCTCTCTCCTCACTCAGTCTCTCTCTCCTCACTCAGTCTCTCCTCCTCAGTCTCTCCTCCTCCAGTCTCTCTCCTCACTCAGTCTCTCCTCTCAGTCTCTCTCTCCTCACTCAGTCTCTCTCCTCACTCAGTCTCTCTCTCTCCTCACTCAGTCTCTTTCCTCACTCAGTCTCTCTCTCTCAGTCTCACTCAGTCTCTCTCTCACTCAGTCTCTCTCCTCTCCTCAGTCTCTCTCTCCTCACTCAGTCTCTCTCTCCTCCTCAGTCTCTCTCCTCACTCAGTCTCTCTCTCTCTCTCTCTCCTCCTCCAGTCTCTCTCCTCCCACTCAGTCTCTCTCCTCCTCTCAGTCTCTCTCTCTCCCACTCAGTCTCTCCCTCACTCAGTCTCTCTCTCCTCACTCAGTCTCTCTCCTCACTCAGTCTCTCTCCTCACTCAGTCTCTCTCTCCTCACTCAGTCTCTCTCCTCACTCAGTCTCTCTCCTCACTCAGTCTCTCTCTCCTCACTCAGTCTCTCTCCTCACTCAGTCTCTCTCCTCACTCAGTCTCTCTCCTCACTCAGTCTCTCTCTCCTCACTCAGTCTCTCTTTCCTCACTCAGTCTCTCTCCTCACTCAGTCTCTCTCTCCTCACTCAGTCTCTCTCCTCACTCTCTCTCCTCACAGTCTCTCTCTCTCCTCACTCAGTCTCTCTCCTCACTCAGTCTCTCTCCTCACTCAGTCTCTCTCTCACTCAGTCTCTCTCTCCTCACTCAGTCTCTCTCCTCACTCAGTCTCTCTCTCACTCAGTCTCTCTCCTCCTCAGTCTCTCTCCTCACTCAGTCTCTCTCCTCTCTCTCTAATCCAGTCTCTCTACTCACTCAGTCTCTCTCCTCACTCAGTCTCTCTCTTCCTCAGTCTCAGTCTCTCTCCTCCTCAGTCTCTCTCTCCTCACTCAGTCTCTCTCTCCTCAGTCTCTCTCTCTCAGTCTCTCCTCACTCAGTCTCTCTCACTCTCTCTCTCTCTCTCTCACTCTCTCTCAGTCTCTCTCCACTCAGGCTCAGTCTCTCTCAGTCTCTCTCCTCCTCAGTCTCTCTCTCCTCACCCAGTCTCTCTCTCTCACTCAGTCTCTCCTCACTCAGTCTCTCTCCTCCTCTCAGTCTCTCTCTCTCCTCAGTCTCTCTCTCCTCACTCAGTCTCTCTCCTCACTCAGTCTCTCTCCTCTCTCAGTCTCTCTCTCTCACTCAGTCTCTCTCCTCACTCAGTCTCTCTCCTCCTCAGTCTCTTTCCTCCTCAGTCCCTTCTCTCCTCTCTCTCTCCTCACTCAGTCTCTCTCTCCTCACTCAGTCTCTCTCCTCACTCAGTCTCTCTCTCTCACTCAGTCTCTCTCCTCAGTCTCTCTCTCTCTCACTCAGTCTCTCTCCTCACTCAGTCTCTCTCCTCACTCAGTCTCTCTAATCACTCAGTCTCAGTCTCTCTCCTCACTCAGTCTCTCTCTCTCACTCAGTCTCTCTCTCCTCACTCAGTCTCTCTCCTCACTCAGTCTCTCTCCTCTCTCCAGTCTCTCTCCTCACTCAGTCTCAGTCTCTCTCTCCTCCTCACAGTCTCTCTCCTCACTCAGTCTCTCTCTCCTCACTCAGTCTCTCTCCTCTCTCTCACTCAGTCTCTCTCTCCTCAAAACAGTCTCTCTCTCTCACTCAGTCTTCTCTCTCTCAGTCTCTCTCAGTCTCTCCTCATCTCAGTCTCTCTCCTCACTCAGTCTCACTCCTCAGTCTCCTCAGTCTCTCTCCTCACTCCTCAGTCTCTCTCCTCAGTCTCAGTCTCTCTCTCTCTCACTCAGTCTCTCTCCTCACTCTCAGTCTCTCTCCTCACTCAGTCTCTCTCCTCACTCAGTCTCTCTCCTCACTCAGTCTCTCTCCTCACTCATCTCAGTCTCTCTCTCTCACTCAGTCTCTCCCTCACTCCAGTCTCTCTCCTCACTCAGTCTCTATATCCTCACTCTCCTCATCAGTCTCTCTCTCTCACCAGTCTCTCTCCCTCACTCAGTCTCTCTCCTCACTCAGTCTCTCTCTCAATCCTCAGTCTCTCTCCTCCTCCCTCTCCTCACTCAGTCTCTCTCTCTCACTCAGTCTCTCTCTCCTCCTCAGTCTCTCTCCTCACTCAGTCTCTCTCTCCTCACTCAGTCTCTCTCCTCACTCCTCTCTCTCTCTCAGTCTCTCTCCTCACTCCAGTCTCTCTCTCAGTCTCTCTCCTCCTCAGTCTCTCTCCTCACTCCAGTCTCTCTCTCCTCACTCAGTCTCTCTCCTCCCACTCAGTCTCTCTCTCCTCACTCAGTCTCTCTCTCCTCTCTCTCCTCACTCAGTCTCTCTCCTCACTCAGTCTCTCTCCTCACTCAGTCTCTCTCCTCCTCCCTTAGTCTCTCTCCTCCTCAGTCTCTCTCTCACTCAGTCTCTCTCTCTCTCTCAGTCTCTCTCTCTCCACTCAGTCTCTCTCTCTCTCCTCACTCAGTCTCTCTCCTCATCAGTCTCTCTCTCTCCTCACTTAGTCTCTCTCTCCTCACTCAGTCTCTCTCCTCACTCAGTCTCTCTCTCTCCTCACTCAGTCTCTCTCCTCCCACTCAGTCTCTCTCCTCACTCAGTCTCTCTCCTCACTCAGTCTCTCTCTCTCTCACTCCAGTCTCTCTCCTCCTCAGTCTCTCTCCTCACTCAGTCTCTCTCCTCACTCAGTCTCTCTCCTCACTCAGTCTCTCTCTCCTCACTCAGTCTCTCTCCTCACTCCAGTCTCTCTCCTCACTCAGTCCCTCTCTTCTCCTCACTCAGTCTCTCTCCTCACTCAGTCTCTCTCCTCCAGTCTCTCTCCTCCTCTCTCTCTCTCACTCAGTCTCTCTCTCACTCCAGTCTCTCTCCTCACTCAGTCTCTCTCCTCCTCAGTCTCTCTCCTCAGTCTCTCTCCTCTCCTCTCTCCTCACTCAGTCTCTCTCTCTCACTCCAGTCTCTCTCCTCACTCAGTCTCAGTCTCTCTCCTCACTCAGTCTCTCTCTCTCACTCAGTCTCTCAGTCTCACTCAGTCTCTCTCCTCACTCAGTCTCTCTCTCCTCACTCAGTCTCTCTCTCAGTCTCTCTCCTCAGTCTCTCTCTCCTCCACTCAGTCTCTCTCCTCCTCAGTCTCTCCTCACTTAGTCTCTCTCTCCTCACTCAGTCTCTCTCCTCCCCACTCCAGTCTCTCTCTCCTCACTCAGTCTCTCTCCTCCTCAGTCTCTCTCCTCACTCAGTCTCTCCTCACTCAGTCTCTCTCTCCCTCACTCAGTCTCTCTCCTCCACTCAGTCTCTCTCCTCACTCAGTCTCTCTCCTCACTCAGTCTCTCTCCTCACTCAGTCTCTCTCTCTCCCACTCAGTCTCTCTCCCTCACTCAGTCTCTCTCCTCACTCCAGTCTCTCTCCTCTCAGTCTCTCTCTCCTCCTCAGTCTCTCTCCTCCTCCCAGTCTCTCTCCTCCTCAGTCTCTCTCCTCACTCCAGTCTCTCTCTCCTCACTCAGTCTCTCTCCTCACTCCAGTCTCTCTCTCTCAGTCTCTCCTCTCTCTCTCTCCTCACTCAGTCTCTCCTCCTCCAGTCTCTCTCCTCTCTCTCTCCTCACTCAGTCTCTCTCCTCACTCAGTCTCTCTCTCTCACTCCAGTCTCTCTCTCTCTCTCAGTCTCTCTCCTCACTCAGTCTCTCTCTCCTCACTCAGTCTCTCTCCTCATCAGTCTCTCTCCTCAGTCTCTCTCTCCTCACTCAGTCTCTCTCTCCTCACTCAGTCTCTCTCCTCACTCAGTCTCTCTCCTCCTCAGTCTCTCTCCTCTCACTCAGTCTCTCTCTCCTCAGTCTCTCTCCTCCTCAGTCTCTCTCCTCACTCAGTCTCTCTCTCCTCACTCAGTCTCTCTCCTCACTCAGTCTCTCTCCTCACTCCAGTCTCTCTCTCCTCACTCAGTCTCTCTCCTCCTCAGTCTCTCTCTCTCACTCAGTCTCTCTCCTCACTCAGTCTCTCTCTCACTCTCTCTCTCACTCACTCAGTCTCTCTCTCCTCACTCCAGTCTCTCTCCTCACTCAGTCTCTCTCCTCACTCAGTCTCTCTCTCACTCCAGTCTCTCTCTCCTCACTCAGTCTCTCTCCTCACTCAGTCTCTCTCTCACTCACTCAGTCTCTCTCCTCAGTCTCTCTCTCTCTCAGTCTCTCTCTCCTCAGTCTCAGTCTCTCTCCTCACTCAGTCTCTCTCTCCTCACTCAGTCTCTCTCTCCTCACTCAGTCTCTCTCTCACTCCAGTCTCTCTCCTCACTCAGTCTCTCTCTCCTCCAGTCTCTCTCCTCACTCAGTCTCTCTCCTCACTCAGTCTCTCTCTCCTCACTCAGTCTCTCTCTCCAGTCTCACTCAGTCTCTCTTTCCTCACTCAGTCTCTCTCCTCACTCAGTCTCTCTCCTCACTCCTCTCTCTCACTCACCTCTCCTCAGTCTCTCTCTCCTCACTCAGTCTCTCTCCTCCTCAGTCTCAGTCTCTCTCCTCCTCAGTCTCTCTCCTCCTCCACTCAGTCTCTCTCCTCCTCAGTCTCTCTCTCCTCAGTCTCTCTCTCCTCAGTCTCTCTCCTCACTCAGTCTCTCTCCTCACTCAGTCTCCTCCTCAGTCAGTCTCTCCTCACTCAGTCTCTCTCTCCTCACTCAGTCTCTCTCCTCACTCCAGTCTCTCTCCTCACTCAGTCTCTCTCCTCACTCAGTCTCTCTCCCTCACTCAGTCTCTCTCCTCACTCAGTCTCTCTCCTCCTCAGTCTCTCTCTCCTCACTCAGTCTCTCTTTCCTCACTCAGTCTCTCTCCTCACCAGTCAGTCTCTCTCTCCTCCCTCCAGTCTCTCTTCTCAAAAGTCTCTCTCCTCAGTCTCTCTCCTCACTCAGTCTCTCTCTCTCACTCAGTCTCTCTCTCTCCTCACTCAGTCTCTCTAATCACTCTCTCTCTCCTCACAGTCTCTGTCCTCAGTCTCTCTCTCTCCTCAGTCTCTCTCCTCACTCAGTCTCTCTCTCCTCACTCAGTCTCTCTCTCCTCACTCAGTCTCTCTCCTCACTCAGTCTCTCTCCTCACTCAGTCTCTCTCCTCACTCAGTCTCTCTCCTCAGTCTCAGTCTCTCTCCTCACTCAGTCTCTCTCCTCTCTCTCTCTCAGTCTCTCTCCTCCTCAGTCTCTCTCTCTCCTCACTCAGTCTCTCTCCTCCTCAGTCTCTCTCCCTCACTCAGTCTCTCTCCTCCAGTCTCTCTCTCTCACTCAGTCTCTCTCTCCTCACTCAGTCTCTCTCTCCTCACTCAGTCTCTCTCCTCACTCAGTCTCTCTCTCCTCACTCAGTCTCTCTCCTCACTCAGTCTCTCTCTCACTCAGTCTCTCTCTCCTCACTCAGTCTCTCTCTCACTCAGTCTCTCTCTCTCTCCAGTCTCAGTCTCTCTCCTCACTCAGTCTCTCTCTCCTCACTCCAGTCTCTCTCCTCACTCAGTCTCTCTCTCCTCACTCAGTCTCTCTCCTCACTCAGTCTCTCTCCTCCTCAGTCTCTCTCTCCTCACTCAGTCTCTCTCCTCACTCAGTCTCTCTCCTCACTCCAGTCTCTCTCTCTCTCTCTCTCAGTCTCTCTCCTCACTCAGTCTCTCTCTCCTCAGTCTCCAGTCTCTCTCTCACTCAGTCTCTCTCCTCACTCAGTCTCTCTCCTCACTCAGTCTCTCTCTCCTCACTCAGTCTCTCTCCTCACTCCAGTCTCTCTCTCTCACTCAGTCTCTCTCTCACTCAGTCTCTCTCTCACTCAGTCTCTCTCTCCTCACTCAGTCTCTCTCCTCACTCCAGTCTCTCTCTCCTCAGTCTCTCTCTCCTCCTCAGTCTCTCTCCTCACTCAGTCTCTCTCTCCTCACTCAGTCTCTCTCCTCACTCAGTCTCTCTCTCCTCACTCCAGTCTCTCTCCTCACTCAGTCTCTCTCCTCACTCAGTCTCTCTCCTCACTCAGTCTCTCTCCTCACTCAGTCTCTCTCTCCTCCTCCAGTCTCTCTCCTCACTCAGTCTCTCTCTCCTCACTCAGTCTCTCTCTCTCTCACTCCAGTCTCTCTCCTCACTCAGTCTCTCTCCTCACTCAGTCTCTCTCCTCACTCAGTCTCTCTCCTCACTCTCTCTCCTCAGTCAGTCTCTCTCCTCCTTTAGTCTCTCTCTCCTCACTCAGTCTCTCTCCTCTCAGTCTCTCTCTCTCACTCAGTCTCTCTCTCTCACTCAGTCTCTCTCTCTCACTCAGTCTCTCTCCTCACTCCAGTCTCTCTCCTCACTCAGTCTCCTCACTCAGTCTCTCTCCTCCTCAGTCTCTCTCTCTCACTCAGTCTCTCTCCTCACTCAGTCTCTCTCCTCCTCAGTCTCTCTCCTCAGTCTCACCTCTCTCTCTCCTCAGCTCAGTCTCTCTCCTCACTCCAGTCTCTCTCCTCCATCAGTCTCTCTCCTCACTCAGTCTCTCTCTCTCAGTCAGTCTCTCTCCTCACTCAGTCTCTCTCTCCTCACTCAGTCTCTCTCCTCACTCAGTCTCTCTCCTCCACTCAGTCTCTCTCTCCTCTCTCTCTCTCTCTCCCTCATTCTCTCTCTCCTCACTCAGTCTCTCTCTCCTCACTCAGTCTCTCTCTCCTCACTCAGTCTCTCTCCTCAGTCTCTCTCTCTCACTCAGTCTCTCTCTCTCACTCCAGTCTCTCTCCTCTCAGTCTCTCTCCTCACTCAGTCTCTCTCTCTCAGTCTCTCTCTCTCTCTCTCACTCAGTCTCTCTCTCTCACTCAGTCTCTCTCTCCTCACTCAGTCTCTCTCTCCTCCTCAGTCTCTCTCTCCTCACTCAGTCTCTCTCCTCACTCAGTCTCTCTCTCCTCCAGTCTCCAGTCTCTCTCTCACTCAGTCTCTCTCTCCTCACTCAGTCTCTCTCCTCCTCAGTCAGTCTCTCTCTCTCTCACTCAGTCTCTCTCCTCACTCAGTCTCTCCTCACTCAGTCTCTCTCCTCACTCAGTCTCTCTCCTCACTCAGTCTCTCTCTCCTCACTCAGTCTCTCTCTCCTCAGTCTCTCTAATATAGTCAGTCTCTCTCCTCCTCAGTCTCTCTCTCCTCACTCAGTCTCTCTCCTCACTCAGTCTCTCTCCTCACTCAGTCTCTCTCTCCTCACTCAGTCTCTCTCCTCCTCAGTCTCTCCTCACTCAGTCTCTCTCCTCCTCAGTCTCTCTCTCCTCACTCAGTCTCTCTCTCCTCAGTCTCAGTCTCTCTCCTCCTCAGTCTCTCTCCCTCACTCAGTCTCTCTCCTCTCCTCTCTCCTCACTCCAGTCTCTCTCCTCCTCACTCAGTCTCTCTCTCAGTCTCTCTCCAGTCTCTCTCCTCACTCAGTCTCTCTCTCTCTCTCCACTCAGTCTCTCTCCTCACTCAGTCTCTCTCCTCACTCAGTCTCTCTCTCCTCACTCAGTCTCTCTCCTCACTCAGTCTCTCTCCTCACTCCTCTCTCCTCACTCAGTCTCTCTCCTCACTCAGTCTCTCTCTCACTCCAGTCTCTCTCTCCTCAGTCTCTCTCCTCACTCAGTCTCTCTCCTCACTCAGTCTCTCTCCTCACTCAGTCTCTCTCTCTCCTCAGTCTCTCTCCTCACTCTCTCTCTCTCCTCAGTCTCTCTCCTCACTCAGTCTCTCTCCTCACTCAGTCTCTCTCTCCTCACTCAGTCTCTCTCCTCACTCAGTCTCTCTCTCCTCCAGTCTCTCTCCTACTCAGTCTCTCTCTCCTCACTCAGTCTCTCTCCTCACTCAGTCTCTCTCTCCTCACTCAGTCTCTCTCCTCACTCCAGTCTCTCTCACTCAGTCTCTCTCTCTCAGTCTCTCTCCTCCTCAGTCTCTCTCACTCCAGTCTCTCTCTCCTCACTCAGTCTCTCTCCTCCACTCAGTCTCTCTCCTCACTCCAGTCTCTCTCCTCACTCAGTCTCTCTCCTCACTCAGTCTCTCTCCTCCTCCAGTCTCTCTCACTCAGTCTCTCTCCTCACTCAGTCTCTCTCCTCAAATCAGTCTCTCTCTCCTCACTCAGTCTCTCTCCTCACTCAGTCTCTCTCCTCACTCAGTCTCTCTCACTCAGTCTCTCTCTCCTCAGTCTCTCTCCTCCACTCAGTCTCTCTCCTCACTCAGTCTCTCTCGCCTCACTCTCTCTCCTCACTCTCTCTCTCCTCACTCAGTCTCTCTCCTCACTCAGTCTCTCTCCTCACTCAGTCTCTCTCCTCACTCAGTCTCTCTCTCCTCACTCAGTCTCTCTCTCCTCAGTCTCTCTCTCTCAGTCTCTCTCTCCTCACTCAGTCTCTCTCCTCCTCTCTCCTCTCTCAGTCTCTCTCTCTCACTCAGTCTCTCTCCTCCTCACTCAGTCTCTCTCTCCTCACCAGTCTCTCTCCTCACAGTCTCTCTCCTCATTCAGTCTCTCTCTCACTCAGTCTCTCTCTCAGTCTCAGTCTCTCTCCTCACTCAGTCTCTCTCCTCACTCAGTCTCTCTCCTCCTCAGTCTCTCTCCTCACTCAGTCTCTCTCCTCTCTCAGTCTCTCTCTCCCACTCAGTCTCTCCTCCTCACTCTCTCTCTCTCTCTCTCTCCTCACTCAGTCTCTCTCTCTCCTCACTCAGTCTCTCTCCTCACTCAGTCTCTCTCCTCACTCCAGTCTCTCTCTCCTCACTCAGTCTCTCTCCTCAGTCTCTCAGTCTCTCTCTCTCCCTCACTCAGTCTCTCTCCTCACTCAGTCTCTCTCCTCTCAGTCTCTCTCTCTCAGTCTCTCTCCTCTCTCCTCTCTCCTCACTCAGTCTCTCTCCTCACTCAGTCTCTCTCTCCTCTCTCAGTCTCTCTCTCTCTCACTCAGTCTCTCTCCTCACTCAGTCTCTCTCCTCCTCAGTCTCTCTCCTCACTCAGTCTCTCTCCTCACTCCAGTCTCTCTCCTCTCCTCTCTCAGTCTCTCTCTCTCCTCAGTCTCTCTCCTCCTCAGTCTCTCTCTCTCACTCAGTCTCTCTCCTCAGTCTCAGTCTCTCTCCTCACTCAGTCTCTCTTTCCTCACTCAGTCTCTCTCCTCACTCAGTCTCTCTCCTCCTCAGTCTCTCAGTCAGTCTCTCTCCTCACTCAGTCTCTCTCTCCTCCTCAGTCTCTCTCCTCTCACTCAGTCTCTCTCCTCACTCAGTCTCTCTCTCCAGTCTCTCTAATCCTCAGTCTCTCTCTCCTCCTCAGTCTCTCTCCTCCCAATCAGTCTCTCTCCTCACTCAGTCTCTCTCTCCTCACTCCAGTCTCTCTCCTCACTCAGTCTCTCTCCTCAGTCTCAGTCTCTCTCCTCACTCAGTCTCTCTCTCCTCCTCAGTCTCTCTCTCACTCAGTCTCTCTCCAGTCTCTCTCTCTCTCCTCCAGTCTCTCTCTCCTCCTCAGTCTCTCTCTCTCACTCAGTCTCTCTCCTCACTCAGTCTCTCTCTCCTCACTCAGTCTCTCTCCTCACTCAGTCTCTCTCCTCACTCAGTCTCTCTCCTCACTCAGTCTCTCTCTCCTCCTCAGTCTCTCTCCTCACTCAGTCTCTCTCCTCACTCAGTCTCTCTCCTCACTCAGTCTCTCTCCTCACTCCAGTCTCTCTCTCCTCAGTCTCTCTCACTCCAGTCTCTCTCTCTCCTCAGTCTCTCTCTCCTCCTCCAGTCTCTCTCCTCACTCAGTCTCTCTCCTCACTCAGTCTCTCTCCTCACAGTCTCTCTCAGTCTCTCTCTCTCTCCTCACTCAGTCTCTCTCCTCACTCAGTCTCTCTCTCCTCACTCAGTCTCTCTCCTCCTCACTTAGTCTCTCTCTCCTCCTCAGTCTCTCTCCTCACTCAGTCTCTCTCCCTCACTCAGTCTCTCTCCTCACTCAGTCTCTCTCCTCACTTAGTCTCTCTCTCCTCTCTCTCAGTCTCTCTCCTCCTCAGTCTCTCTCTCCTCACTCAGTCTCTCCTCACTCAGTCTCTCTCCTCCTCTCTCCTCTCTCTCTCTCTCTCCTCACTCAGTCTCTCTCCTCACTCAGTCTCTCTCTCTCACTCAGTCTCTCTCCTCACTCAGTCTCTCTCCTCACTCCAGTCTCTCTCCTCCTCAGTCTCTCTCCTCAGTCTCTCTCTCCTCAGTCTCTCTCCTCAGTCTCTCTCCTCACTCAGTCTCTCTCCTCACTCAGTCTCTCTCCTCACTCAGTCTCTCTCTCTCCTCAGTCTCTCTCCTCTCAGTCTCTCTCTCACTCAGTCTCTCTCCTCAGTCTCTCTCCTCACTCAGTCTCTCTCCTCACTCAGTCTCTCTCCTCACTCAGTCTCTCTCCTCCTCAGTCTCTCTCTCCTCACTCAGTCTCTCTCTCTCCTCAGTCTCTCTCCTCACTCAGTCTCTCTCCTCACTCAGTCTCTCTCCTCACTCAGTCTCTCTCTCTCCTCCTCCTCTCTCTCAGTCTCTCTCCTCACTCAGTCTCTCAGTCTCTCTCCTCACTCCAGTCTCTCTCTCCTCACTCAGTCTCTCTCTCCTCCAGTCTCTCTCCTCACTCAGTCTCTCTCCTCCTCACTCAGTCTCTCTCTCCTCACTCAGTCTCTCTCCTCACTCAGTCTCTCTCCTCCTCAGTCTCTCTCTCTCCTCACTCAGTCTCTCTCCTCACTCAGTCTCTCTCTCCTCCTCAGTCTCTCTCCTCTCAGTCTCTCAGTCTCTCTCCTCCTCAGTCTCTCTCTCCTCAGTCTCTCTCCTCACTCAGTCTCTCTCCTCTCAGTCTCTCTCCTCACTCAGTCTCTCTCTCTCACTCAGTCTCTCTCCTCACTCAGTCTCTCTCTCACTCCAGTCTCTCTGCCTCCTCAGTCTCTCTCCTCACTCCAGTCTCTCTCTCCTCCTCAGTCTCTCTCCTCACTCCAGTCTCTCTCCTCACTCAGTCTCTCTCTCCTCACTCAGTCTCTCTCTCTCCTCCTCACTCAGTCTCTCTCCTCCTCACTCAGTCTCTCTCCTCACTCCAGTCTCTCTCCTCACTCAGTCTCTCTCCTCACTCAGTCTCTCTCCTCACTCTCTCTTGTTTCCTCTGTCTCTCTCCTCACTCAGTCTCTCTCTTCCTCTGCCACAGTCTCTCTCCTCACTCAGTCTCTCTCTCTCCTCCCAGTCTCTCTCTCCTCAGTCTCTCTCCTCACTCAGTCTCTCTCCTCACTCAGTCTCTCTCCTCACTCAGTCTCTCTCCTCACTCAGTCTCTCTCCTCACTCAGTCTCTCAGTCTCTCTCACTCACTCAGTCTCTCTCCTCACTCAGTCTCTCTCCTCACTCAGTCTCTCTCCTCACTCAGTCTCTCTCCTCACTCAGTCTCTCTCCTCCTCCAGTCTCTCTCCTCACTCAGTCTCTCTCCTCACTCAGTCTCTCTCCTCACTCAGTCTCTCTCCTCAGTCTCTCTCCTCCTCTCTCTCTCCTCACTCAGTCTCTCTCTCACCCAGTCTCTCTCTCTCCTCACTCAGTCTCTCTCTCCTCCTCAGTCTCTCTCCTCACTCAGTCTCTCTCCTCACTCAGTCTCTCTCCTCCAGTCTCTCAGTCTCTCTCTCCTCACTCAGTCTCTCTCCTCACTCAGTCTCTCTTTCCTCCTCAGCAGTCTCTCTCCTCACTCAGTCTCTCTCTCCTCCTCAGTCTCTCTCTCTCTCCTCACTCAGTCTCTCTCCTCCTCAGTCTCTCTCTCCTCAGTCTCTCTCTCCTCTCTCAGTCTCTCTCCTCACCTCTCTCCTCACTCAGTCTCTCTCTCTCACTCAGTCTCTCTCTCCTCACTCAGTCTCTCTCTCACTCAGTCTCTCTCCTCACTCAGTCTCTCTCCTCTCTCTCTCCTCACTCAGTCTCTCTCCTCAGTCTCCTCTCTCCTCACTCAGTCTCTCTCCTCACTCAGTCTCTCTCTCCTCACTCAGTCTCTCTCCTCCTCAGTCTCTCTCCTCTCTCAGTCTCTCTCCTCCTCAGTCTCTCTCCTCCTCCAGTCTCTCTCCTCCTCCTCAGTCTCTCTCCTCCTCCAGTCTCTCTCCTCACTCAGTCTCTCTCCTCACTCAGTCTCTCTCCTCACTCAGTCTCTCTCCTCACTCAGTCTCTCTCCTCACTCAGTCTCTCTCTCCTCAGTCTCTCTCTCCTCACTCAGTCTCTCTCCTCCTCAGTCTCTCTCCTCACTCAGTCTCTCTCCTCCTCAGTCTCTCTCCTCACTCAGTCTCTCTCCTCCTCCTCTCTCTCTCCTCCTCATCAGTCTCTCTCCTCACTCAGTCTCTCTCCTCCTCACTCAGTCTCTCTCTCCTCACTCAGTCTCTCTCCTCTCTCTCCTCAGTCTCTCTCCTCACTCAGTCTCTCTCCTCACTCAGTCTCTCTCTCACTCAGTCTCTCTCTCAGTCTCTCTCCTCATAAATCAGTCTCTCTCCTCACTCAGTCTCTCTCCTCACTCAGTCTCTCTCCTCACTCCAGTCTCTCTCTCCAGTCAGTCTCTCTCTCACTCAGTCTCTCTCCTCACTCAGTCTCTCTCCTCACTCAGTCTCTCTCTCCTCACTCCAGTCTCTCTCCTCACTCAGTCTCTCTCCTCACTCAGTCTCTCTCTCCTCACTCAGTCTCTCTCTCTCTCCAGTCTCTCTCCTCACTCAGTCTCTCTCCTCTCCTCTCTCTCACTCAGTCTCTCTCCTCACTCAGTCTCTCTCCTCACTCAGTCTCAGTCTCAGTCTCTCTCCTCCTCCAGTCTCTCTCCTCCACTCAGTCTCTCTCTCCTCACTCAGTCTCTCTCCTCCTCAGTCTCTCTCCCTCAGTCTCTCTCCTCAGTCTCTCTCCTCACTCAGTCTCTCTCTCCTCACTCCAGTCTCTCTCTCTCACTCAGTCTCTCTCCTCACTCAGTCTCTCAGTCTCTCTCTCTCACTCAGTCTCTCTCTCCTCACTCAGTCTCTCTCTCCTCACTCAGTCTCTCTCCTCACTCAGTCTCTCTCTCCTCACTCAGTCTCTCTCCTCACTCAGTCTCTCTCTCCTCAGTCTCTCTCTCTCCTTCTCTCTCCTCACTCAGTCTCTCTCTCTCACTCAGTCTCTCTCCTCTCTCCTCAGTCTCTCTCCTCACTCAGTCTCTCTCTCACTCAGTCTCTCTCTCTCACTCAGTCTCTCTCCTCCTCCTCAGTCTCTCTCTCCTCCTCAGTCTCTCTCCTCCTCCAGTCTCTCTCCTCCTCAGTCTCTCTCTCCTCACTCCAGTCTCTCTCTCCTCACTCAGTCTCTCTCCTCCTCCAGTCTCTCTCCTCACTCCTCAGTCTCTCTCCTCACACTCAGTCTCTCTCCTCACTCAGTCTCTCCTCACAGTCTCTCTCACTCCACTCAGTCTCTCTCTCCTCACTCAGTCTCTCTCCTCACTCAGTCTCTCTCCTCCTCAGTCTCTCTCCTCAGTCTCTCTCTCCTCACTCAGTCTCTCTCTCCTCACTCAGTCTCTCTCCTCACTCAGTCTCTCTCTCACTCAGTCTCTCTCTCTCACCTCAGTCTCTCTCTCCTCACTCAGTCTCTCTCCTCACTCCAGTCTCTCTCCTCACTCAGTCTCTCTCCTCACTCCAGTCTCTCTCCTCACTCAGTCTCTCTCCTCAGTCTCAGTCTCTCTCTCTCCTCACTCCAGTCTCTCTCCTCACTCAGTCTCTCTCTCCTCAGTCTCACTCTCTCCTCCTCACTCAGTCTCTCTCCTCACTCAGTCTCTCTCCTCACTCAGTCTCTCTCCCCTCCTCAGTCTCTCTCCTCACTCAGTCTCTCTCTCCTCACTCAGTCTCTCTCCTCACTCAGTCTCTCTCCTCACTCCAGTCTCTCTCCTCACTCAGTCTCTCTCCTCTCAGTCTCTCTCCTCAGTCTCTCTCCTCCTCAGTCTCTCTCTCCTCTCCAGTCTCTCTCCTCGCTCAGTCTCTCTCCTCACTCAGTCTCTCTCCTCCTCAGTCTCTCTCCTCACTCAGTCTCTCTCTCACTCCAGTCTCTCTCCTCACTCAGTCTCTCTCCTCACTCAGTCTCTCTCCTCACTCAGTCTCTCTCCTCTCTCTCTCCTCACTCAGTCTCTCTCTCCTCAGTCTCCAGTCTCTCTCTCTCTCACTTGGTCTCAGTCTCTCCTCCTCACTCAGTCTCTCTCCTCACTCCAGTCTCTCTCCTCACTCAGTCTCTCTCTCCTCACTCAGTCTCTCTCCTCCACTCAGTCTCTCTCTCACTCAGTCTCTCTCCTCACTCAGTCTCTCTCTCCTCACTCAGTCTCTCTCCTCACTCAGTCTCTCTCTCCAGTCTCTCTCAGTCTCTCTCCTCAGTCTCAGTCTCTCTCCTCACTCAGTCTCTCTCCTCACTCAGTCTCTCTCTCACTCAGTCTCTCTCCTCACTCAGTCTCTCTCCTCACTCAGTCTCTCTCCTCAGTCTCTCTCCTCACTCAGTCTCTCTCCTCCAGTCTCTCTCTCCTCACTCAGTCTCTCTCTCACCTCAGTCTCTCTCTCTCACTCAGTCTCTCTCCTCACTCAGTCTCTCTCCTCACTCCAGTCTCTCTCTCCTCACTCAGTCTCTCTCTTCCTCACTCCAGTCTCTCTCTCCTCACTCAGTCTCTCTCCTCCCAGTCTCTCTCTCCTCACTCAGTCTCTCTCCTCACTCAGTCTCTCTCTCCTCAGTCTCTCTCCTCACTCCAGTCTCTCTCCCTCACTCAGTCTCTCTCCTCCTCCACTCAGTCTCTCTCCTCACTCCAGTCTCTCTCTCCTCACTCAGTCTCTCTCCTCACTCAGTCTCTCTCCTCACTCAGTCTCTCTCTCCTCCCTCAGTCAGTCTCTCTCCTCACTCAGTCTCTCTCCTCACTCCAGTCTCTCTCTCCTCACTCAGTCTCTCTCCTCACTCAGTCTCTCTCTCCTCACTCCAGTCTCTCTCCTCACTCAGTCTCTCTCCTCCACTCAGTCTCTCTCCTCCTCAGTCTCTCTCCTCACTCAGTCTCTCTCTCACTCAGTCTCTCTCTCCTCACTCAGTCTCTCTCCCTCACTCAGTCTCTCTCCTCCTCAGTCTCTCTCTCTCAGTCTCTCTCACTCAGTCTCTCTCCTCAGTCTCCTCACTCAGTCTCTCTCCTCACTCAGTCTCTCTCCTCACTCAGTCTCTCAGTCTCTCTCTCCTCACTCAGTCTCTCTCCTCACTCAGTCTCTCTCCTCACTCAGTCTCTCTCCTCACTCAGTCTCTCTCTCCTCCTCAGTCTCTCTCCTCACTCAGTCTCTCTCTCTCAGTCTCTCTCCTCAGTCTCTCTCTCTCCTCAGTCTCTCTCCTCTCACTCAGTCTCTCTCCTCACTCAGTCTCTCTCCTCTCACTCCAGTCTCTCTCCTCACTCAGTCTCTCTCCTCCTCCAGTCTCTCTCCTCACTCAGTCTCTCTCTCCTCCTCAGTCTCTCTCCTCCTCAGTCTCTCTCTCCTCACTCCAGTCTCTCTCCTCACTCAGTCTCTCTCCTCCTCAGTCTCTCTCCTCAGTCTCAGTCTCTCTCCTCACTCAGTCTCTCTCCTCCTCAGTCTCTCCTCACTCAGTCTCTCTCCTCACTCAGTCTCTCTCTCTCAGTCTCAGTCTCTCTCCTCACTCAGTCTCTCTCCTCACTCAGTCTCTCTCTCCTCACTCAGTCTCTCTCCTCACTCAGTCTCTCTCCTCACTCAGTCTCTCTCCTCACTCAGTCTCTCTCCTCACTCAGTCTCTCTCCTCACTCAGTCTCTCTCCCTCACTCAGTCTCTCTCCTCCTCAGTCTCTCTCTCCTCACTCAGTCTCTCTCCTCACTCCAGTCTCTCTCCTCACTCAGTCTCTCTCCTCCTCAGTCTCTCTCCTCAGTCTCTCTCTCCTCCTCAGTCTCTCTCCTCACTCAGTCTCTCTCCTCACTCAGTCTCTCTCTCTCACTCACTCAGTCTCTCTCCTCACTCAGTCTCTCTCCTCCTCAGTCTCTCTCTCCTCACCAGTCTCTCTCCTCACTCCAGTCTCTCTCCTCACTCAGTCTCTCTCCTCACTCAGTCTCTCTCTCTCTCTCTCACTCAGTCTCTCTCTCCTCACTCAGTCTCTCTCCTCACTCAGTCTCTCTCCTCACTCCAGTCTCTCTCCTCTCTTTCAGTCTCTCTCCTCCTCAGTCTCTCTCTCTCACTCAGTCTCTCTCCTCACTCAGTCTCTCTCCTCCTCAGTCTCTCTCCTCCTCAGTCTCTCTCCTCACTCAGTCTCTCTCTCCTCACTCAGTCTCTCTCTCCTCACTCCAGTCTCTCTCTCCTCACTCAGTCTCTCTCCTCCTCTCAGTCTCTCTCTCCTCACTCAGTCTCTCTCCTCCTCCAGTCTCTTTCCTCACTCAGTCTCTCTCTCCTCTCAGTCTCTCTCCTCCTCAGTCTCAGTCTCTCTCCTCACTCAGTCTCTCTCCTCACTCCAGTCTCTCTCCTCACTCAGTCTCTCTCTCCTCCTCAGTCTCTCTCCTCTCAGTCTCTCAGTCTCTCTCCTCACTCAGTCTCTCTCCTCCTCAGTCTCTCTCTCCTCCTCCAGTCTCTCTCCTCCAGTCTCTCTCCTCCTCAGTCTCTCTCCTCACTCAGTCTCTCTCTCCTCACTCAGTCTCTCTCCTCACTCAGTCTCTCTCCTCCTCCAGTCTCTCTCCTCACTCAGTCTCTCTCCTCCTCCAGTCTCTCTCCTCACTCAGTCTCTCTCTCCTCACTCAGTCTCTCTCCTCACTCAGTCTCTCTCCTCACTCAGTCTCTCTCCTCACTCAGTCTCTCTCCCTCACTCAGTCTCTCTCTCACTCAGTCTCTCTCTCTCCTCAGTCTCTCTCCTCACTCAGTCTCTCTCCTCACTCCTCTCCTCTCTCACTCAGTCTCTCTCTCCTCACTCAGTCTCTCTCCTCACTCCAGTCTCTCTCCTCACTCAGTCTCTCTCCTCACTCAGTCTCTCTCCTCACTCAGTCTCTCTCCTCACTCAGTCTCTCTCCTCACTCAGTCTCTCTCTCACTCAGTCTCTCTCTCCTCACTCCAGTCTCTCTCCTCACTCAGTCTCTCTCCTCACTCAGTCTCTCTCCTCCTCCAGTCTCTCTCCTCACTCAGTCTCTCTCCTCACTCAGTCTCTCTCCTCACTCAGTCTCTCTCCTCACTCAGTCTCTCTCTCCTCACTCAGTCTCTCTCCTCACTCAGTCTCTCTCCTCACTCAGTCTCTCTCCTCACTCAGTCTCTCTCTCCTCACTCAGTCTCTCTCCTCACTCAGTCTCTCTCCTCACTCAGTCTCTCTCCTCCCAGTCTCTCCTCCTCCTCAGTCTCTCTCCTCACTCAGTCTCTCTCCTCCACTCCAGTCTCTCTCCCTCCTCAGTCTCTCTCCTCACTCAGTCTCTCTCCTCCAGTCTCTCTCCTCACTCAGTCTCTCTCTCACTCCAGTCTCTCTCTCTCCTCCAGTCTCTCTCTCCTCAGTCTCTCTCTCCTCACTCAGTCTCTCTCTCCTCACTCCAGTCTCTCTCCTCACTCAGTCTCTCTCTCTCACTCAGTCTCTCCTCCTCCTCTCCTCCTCAGTCTCTCCTCCTCTCCTCACTCAGTCTCTCTCTCCTCACTCAGTCTCTCTCCTCACTCTCTCTCTCCTCACTCAGTCTCTCTCTCCTCACTCCAGTCTCTCTCCTCACTCAGTCTCTCTCCTCACTCAGTCTCTCTCTCCCTCACTCAGTCTCTCTCTCTCACTCAGTCTCTCTCCTCACTCAGTCTCTCTCCTCACTCAGTCTCTCTCACTCAGTCTCTCTCCTCACTCAGTCTCTCTCCTCACTCAGTCTCTCTCCTCACTCAGTCTCTCTCCTCACTCAGTCTCTCTCCTCCTCACTCAGTCTCTCTCTCTCACTCAGTCTCTCTCCTCACTCAGTCTCTCTCTCCTCAGTCTCTTCCTCTCTCTCTCCTCACTCAGTCTCTCTCCTCCTCAGTCTCTCTCCTCCTCACTCCAGTCTCTCTCCTCACTCAGTCTCTCTCCTCACTCCAGTCTCTCTCCTCACTCAGTCTCTCTCTCCTCACTCAGTCTCTCTCCTCACTCAGTCTCTCTCCTCCACTCAGTCTCTCTCCTCACTCCAGTCTCTCTCTCCTCACTCAGTCTCTCTCTCCTCACCCAGTCTCTCTCTCCTCACTCAGTCTCTCTCCTCACTCAGTCTCTCTCCTCACTCAGTCTCTCTCCTCACTCAGTCTCTTTCTCCTCTCTCTCCTCACTCAGTCTCTCTCTCCTCCTCAGTCTCTCTCATCACTCAGTCTCTCCTCCTCACTCAGTCTCTCGTCCTCACTCAGTCTCTCCTCCTCCAGTCTCTCTCCTCACTCAGTCTCTCTCCTCACTCAGTCTCTCTCACTCAGTCTCTCCTCCTCCAGTCTCTCTCCTCCTCACTCCAGTCTCTCTCCTCCCTCAGTCTCTCTCACTCCAGTCTCTCTCTCCCTCACTCAGTCTCTCTCCTCACAGTCTCTCTCCTCACTCCAGTCTCTCTCCCTCCAGTCTCTCTCCTCACTCAGTCTCTCTCTCACTCAGTCTCTCTCTCACACTTGAGTCTCTCTCTCCTCACTCAGTCTCTCTCTCTCACTCAGTCTCTCTCCTCCAGTCTCTCTCCTCACTCAGTCTCTCTCCTCCACCCAGTCTCTCTCTCCTCACCCAGTCTCTCTCCTCCTCACTCTCAGTCTCTCTCTCCCAGTCTCTCTCCTCACTCCCAGTCTCTCTCTCTCCTCCACTCAGTCTCTCTCCTCACTCAGTCTCTCTCCTCACTCAGTCTCTCTCCTCCTCACTCCAGTCTCTCTCCTCCTCAGTCTCTCTCTCTCTCACTCAGTCTCTCTCCTCACTCAGTCTCTCTCCTCACTCAGTCTCTCTCCTCCACTCAGTCTCTCTCTCCTCAGTCTCTCTCTCGTCCCTCTCCTCACTCAGTCTCTCTCCTCACTCAGTCTCTCTCCTCCTCAGTCTCTCTCCTCACTCAGTCTCTCTCTCCTCCTCCAGTCTCTCTCCTCCTCAGTCTCTCTCCTCACTCCAGTCTCTCTCCTCACTCAGTCTCTCTCCTCACTCAGTCTCTCTCTCCTCCTCAGTCTCTCTCCTCACTCCAGTCTCTCTCCTCACTCAGTCTCTCTCCTCTCACTCTATATGTCTCTCTCTCTCCTCACTCAGTCTCTCTCTCTCTCACTCAGTCTCTCTCCTCACTCAGTCTCTCTCTCCTCACTCAGTCTCTCCTCACTCAGTCTCTCTCCTCACTCAGTCTCTCTCCTCACTCAGTCTCTTTCTCCTCACTCAGCTCTCTCCTCAGTCTCTCTCCTCCTCAGTCTCTCTCCTCCTCAGTCTCTCTCCTCACTCAGTCTCTCTCGTCCTCAGTCTCTCTCCTCCTCAGTCTCTCTCCTCACTCAGTCTCTCTCCTCACTCCAGTCTCTCTCCTCACTCAGTCTCTCTCCTCCTCAGTCTCTCTCCTCACTCAGTCTCTCTCTCCTCACTCAGTCTCTCTCCTCCACGCAGTCTCTCTCTCCTCACCCAGTCTCTCTCCTCACTCAGTCTCTCTCTCTCTCTCCTCACTCAGTCTCTCTCCTCCTCAGTCTCTCTCTCCTCACTCAGTCTCTCTCCCTCACTCAGTCTCTCTCTCACTCAGTCTCTCTCCCTCCACTCAGTCTCTCTCCTCCTCCCAGTCTCTCTCCTCACTCCAGTCTCCTCTCTCTCTCTCACTCAGTCTCTCTCCTCACTCAGTCTCTCCCTCACTTAGTCTCTCTCCTCACTCCAGTCTCTCTCCTCAGTCTCTCTAGCTCGGTCTCTCTCCTCAGTCTCAGTCTCTCTCCTCACTCCAGTCTCTCTCTCTCCTCAGTCTCTCTCCTCACAGTCTCTCTCTCCTCCTCAGTCTCTCTCCTCACTCAGTCTCTCCTCTCCTCCAGTCTCTCTCCTCACCCAGTCTCTCTCCTCACTCAGTCTCTCTCCTCACTTAGTCTCTCTCTCCTCACTCAGTCTCCTCCTCCTCAGGCTCTCTCCCTCACTCAGTCTCTCTCCTCACTCCAGTCTCTCTCTCCTCCACTCAGTCTCTCTCTCACTCCAGTCTCTCTCCTCACCCAGTCTCTCTCCTCCACTCAGTCTCTCTCTCCTCACTCCAGTCTCTCTCTCCTCACTCAGTCTCTCTCTCACCCAGTCTCTCTCTCCTCTCTCCAGTCTCTCTCCTCACTCAGTCTCTCTCCTCACTCAGTCTCTCTCTCCTCACTCAGTCTCTCTCTCTCCTCAGTCTCTCTCCTCCTCAGTCTCTCTCCTCCTCAGTCTCTCTCTCCTCACTCCAGTCTCTCTCCTCACTCAGTCTCTCTCTCCTCACTTAGTCTCTCAGTCAGTCTCTCTCCTCCTCAGTCTCTCTCCCTCACTCCAGTCTCTTTCTCCTCCTCAGCTCTCTCCTCTCAGTCTCTCTCCACTCAGTCTCTCTCTCTCCTCTCACTCAGTCTCTCTCCTCACTCAGTCTCTCTCTCCTCACTCAGTCTCTCTCCTCACTCAGTCTCTCTCCTCACTCAGTCTCTCTCTCCTTACTCAGTCTCTCTCCTCACTCAGTCTCTCTCCTCACTCAGTCTCTCTCCTCACTCAGTCTCTCCTCCTCTCCAGTCTCTCTCCTCACTCAGTCTCTCTCCTCACTCCAGTCTCTCTCCTCCACTCAGTCTCTCTCCTCACTCAGTCTCTCTCCTCACTCCAGTCTCTCTCCTCCTCAGTCTCTCTCCTCAGTCTCTTTCAGTCTCTCTCTCTCCCCAGTCTCTCTCATCACTCAGTCTCTCTCCTCCTCAGTCTCTCTCCTCACTCAGTCTCTCCTCCTCACTCAGTCTCTCTCCTCACTCCAGTCTCTCTCCTCACTCAGTCTCTCTCTCCTCATCAGTCTCTCTCTCTCACTCAGTCTCTCTCCTCACTCAGTCTCTCTCTCCCTTAGTCTCTCTCTCCTCACCCTCAGTCTCTCTCCTCACTCAGTCTCTCTCTCCTCCCACAGTCTCTCTCTCCCACTCAGTCTCTCTCCTCACCCAGTCTCTCTCTCCTCACTCAGTCTCTCTCTCCTCACTCAGTCTCTCTCCTCACTCAGTCTCTCTCCTCACTCAGTCTCAGTCTCTCTCCTCACTCAGTCTCTCTCCTCACTCCAGGCTCTCTCACTCAGTCTCCTCCTCCCTCCAGTCTCTCTCTCCTCACTCAGTCTCTCTCCTCCCACTCAGTCTCTCTCTCCTCACCCAGTCTCTCTCCTCCTCACTCAGTCTCTCTCTCCTCACCAGTCTACTCAGTCTCTCTCTCCTCCAGTCTCTCTCTCCTCACTCAGTCTCTCTCCTCCTCCCAGTCTCTCTCTCCTCAGTCTCCAGTCTCTCTCTCCTCACTCAGTCTCTCTCCTCACTCAGTCTCTCTCCTCACTTAGTCTCTCTCTCCTCTAGTCTCTCTTTCTCCTCACTCAGTCTCTCTCCTCCTCCAGTCTCTCTCCTCACTCCAGTCTCTCTCCTCACTCAGTCTCTCTCCTCACTCAGTCTCTCTCCTCCTCAGTCTCTCTCTCCTCCTCAGTCTCTCCTCACCCAGTCTCTCTCTCGTCCTCCAGTCTCTCTCTCCTCCTCAGTCTCTCTCCTCACTCAGTCTCTCTCACTCAGTCTCTCTCTCCTCACTCCAGTCTCTCCTCCTCAGTCTCCAGTCTCTCTCTCCTCCTCAGTCTCTCTCCTCACTCAGTCTCTCTCCTCCCTCAGTCTCTCTCTCCTCCTCAGTCTCTCTCCTCACTCAGTCTCTCTCTCTCCTCACTCAGTCTCTCTCCTCACTCAGTCTCTCTCTCCTCTCCAGTCTCTCTCCTACTCTCAGTCTCTCTCTCCCTCAGTCTCTCTCTCAGTCTCTCTCCTCCTCAGTCTCTCTTCTCAGTCTCTCTCCTCCACCCCAGTCTCTCTCCTCCTCAGTCTCTCTCTCTCACTCAGTCTCTCTCCTCATCCAGTCTCTCTCACTCCTCAGTCTCTCTCCTCACTCAGTCTCTCAGTCTCTCCTCACTCAGTCCACTCAGTCTCTCTCCTCACTCAGTCTCTCTCCTCATCAGTCTCTCTCTCCTCACTCAGTCTCTCTCCTCACTCAGTCTCAGTCTTTCTCTCTCCTCCAGTCTCTCTCTCCTCAGTCAGTCTCTCTCCTCACTCAGTCTGCTCTCTCTCACTTCCTCCTCACAGTCTCTCTCCTCACTGGTCTCTCTCCTCACTCAGTCTCTCTCCTCACTCAGTCTCTCTCTCCTCACTCAGTCTCTCCTCACTCAGTCTCTCTCCTCACTCCAGTCTCTCTCCTTACTCAGTCTCTCTCCTCCTCCAGTCTCTCTCCTTCTCCTCTCCTCACTCAGTCTCTCTCCTCACTCAGTCTCTCTCTTTCCTCACTCAGTCTCTCTCCTCCACTCTCAGTCTCTCTCTCCTCACTCAGTCTCTCTCCTCACTCAGTCTCTCTCCTCAGTCAGTCTCTCCTCACCCAGTCTCTCTCCTCCTCCCAGTGTCTCCTCACTCAGTCTCTCTCCTCACTCAGTCTCTCTCCTCCTCTCCTCCTCAGTCTCTTTCCTCACCCAGTCTCTCTCCTCCCCAGCTCCAGTCTCTCTCTCCTCCCCTCCAGTCTCTCTCCTCACTCAGTCTCTCTCCTCCACCCAGTCTCTCTCGTCCTCAGTCTCTCAGTCTCTCTCTCTCACTCAGTCTCTCTCCTCACTCAGTCTCTCTCCTCACTCAGTCTCTCTCCTCAGTCCGTCTCTCTCCTCACTCAGTCTCTCTCCTCCTCACTCAGTCTCTCTCCTCACCCAGTCTCTCTCTCCTCACTCAGTCTCTCTCTCCTCCACTCAGTCTCTCTCCTCGCTCAGTCTCTCTCCTCCTCAGTCTCTCTCAGTCTCTCTCCTCACTCCAGTCTCTCTCCTCACTCAGTCTCTCTCTCTCCTCCTCTCCTCCTCAGTCAGTCTCTCTCCTCACTCAGTCTCTCTACTCCTCTCAGTCTCTCTCCTCCTCAGTCTCTCTCTCCTCCTCAGGCTCTCTCCTCCCAGTCTCTCAGTCTCTCTCTCCTCAGTCTCTCTCTCCAGTCTCTCTCCTCCTCCAGTCTCTCTCCTCCTCAGTCTCTCTCCTCACTCAGTCTCTCTCCTCACTCAGTCTCTCTCCTCACTCAGTCTCTCTCTCCTCCCACTCAGTCTCTCTCTCCTCACTCAGTCTCTCTCCTCCACTCAGTCTCTCTCTCTCACAGTCTCTTTCTCCCAGTCTCCTCACAGTCTCTCTCCTCACTCAGTCTCTCTCCTCACTCCAGTCTCTCTCCTCACTCAGTCTCTCTCCTCACTCCAGTCTCTCTCCTCACGCAGTCTCTCTCTCCTCCAGTCTCTCTCCTCCACTCAGTCTCTCTCGTCCACTCAGTCTCTCTCCTCCCTCCAGTCTCTCTCTCACTCAGTCTCTCTCTCCTCAGTCTCTCTCCTCTCAGTCTCTCTTCCCTGCAGTCTCTGTCTCACTCCAGTCTCTCCTCTCCTCACTCAGTCTCTCTCCTCACTCAGTCTCTCTCCTCCCCAGTCTCTCTCTCCCTCACTCTCTCTCTCCTCCTCAGTCTCTCTCCTCACTCAGTCTCTCTCCTCAGTCTCTCTCTCCTCCTCAGTCTCTCTCCTCACTCAGTCTCTCTCCTCCCACTCAGTCTCCAGTCTCTCTCCTCACTAAGTCTCTGTCCTCTCAGTCTCTCTCCAGTCTCTCTCACTCAGTCTCTTTCCTCCTCCAGTCTCTCTCTCCTCACTCAGTCTCTCTCCCTCCTCAGTCTCTCTCCTCACCCAGTCTCTCTCTCCTCACTCAGTCTCTCTCCTCCTCCACTCAGTCTCTCTCCTCCCACTCAGTCTCTCTCCTCACTCAGTCTCTCTCCTCACTCCAGTCTCTCTCTCCTCCCTCAGTCTCTCTCCTCACTCAGTCTCTCTCTCCTCACTCAGTCTCTCTCCTCACTCAGTCTCTCTCCTCACTCAGTCTCTCTCCTCACTCAGTCTCTCTCTCCTCACTCAGTCTCTCTCCTCACTCAGTCTCTCTCCTCACTCCAGTCTCTCTCCTCCTCAGTCTCTCTTTCCTCACTCAGTCTCTCTCCTCCTCAGTCTCTCTCTCCTCACTCAGTCTCTCTCTCCTCCACTCCAGTCTCTCTCCTCACTCAGTCTCTCTCCTCACTCAGTCTCTCTCCTCACCCAGTCTCTCTCTCCTCCTCAGTCTCTCTCTCCACTCAGTCTCTCTCCTCACTCAGTCTCTCTCCTCACTCAGTCTCTCTCTCTCACTCAGTCTCTCTCCTCCTCAGTCTCTCTCTCCTACTCAGTCTCTCTCCTCACTCAGTCTCTCTTTTCCTCACCCAGTCTCTCTCCTCCTCACTCAGTCTCTCTCTCACTCCACTCCAGTCTCTCTCCTCCCACTCAGTCTCTCTCCTCACTCAGTCTCTCTCCTCACTCAGTCTCTCTCTCTCTCACTCAGTCTCTCTTTCCTCACTCAGTCTCTCTCCTCACTCAGTCTCTCTCCTCACTCAGTCTCTCTCCTTGCTCTCTCCTCCTCCAGTCTCTCTCCTCACTCAGTCTCTCTCTCCTCACTCAGTCTCTCTCTCCTCATCAGTCTCTCTCCTCCTCTCTCCAGTCTCTCTCCTCATCCTCAGTCTCTCTCTCTCTCAGTCTCTCTCCTCCCACTCAGTCTCTCAGTCTCAGTCTCTCTCCTCACTCAGTCTCTCTCCTCCATAGTCTCCAGTCTCTCTCTCTCCTCCAGTCTCTCTCTCCTCAGTCTCCCAGTCTCTCTCCTCACTCAGTCTCTCTCTCCCACTCAGCTCTCTCCTCACTCAGTCTCTCTCCTCCTCAGTCTCTCTCCTCAGTCTCTCTCCTCACTCAGTCTCTCTCGTCACTCAGTCTCTCTCCTCACTCAGTCTCTCAGTCTCTCCTCACTCAGTCTCCTCCTCCAGTCTCTCTCTCCTCACTCAGTCTCTCTCCTCACTCCAGTCTCTCTCTCCTCCTCAGTCTCTCTCCTCACCCAGTCTCTTCTCCTCGGTCTCCAGTCTCTCTCCTCAGTCTCTAGTCTCTCTCTCCTCCACTCAGTCTCTCTCTCCTCCTCAGTCTCTCTCCTCCTCCAGTCTCTCTCTCCTCACTCAGTCTCTCTCTCTCCTCCCGCAGTCTCTCTCTCCTCACTCAGTCTCTCTAAGTCTCTCTCCTCCCCTTGTCTCTTTCCTCACTCAGTCTCTCTCCTCCTCAGTCTCTTCTCCTCCTCAGTCTCTCTCTCCTCACTCAGTCTCTCTCCTCACTCTCTCCTCCCAGTCTCTCTCTCCTCTCAGTCTCTCTCCTCACTCAGTCTCTCTCCTCACTCAGTCTCTCTCCTCACTCAGTCTCTCTCTCCTCAGTCTCTCTCCTCACTCCAGTCTCTCCTCCTCACTCAGTCTCAGTCTCTCTCCTCACTTAGTCTCTCTCTCCTCACTCCAGTCTCTCTCCTCACTCAGTCTCAGTCTCTCTCCTCCCTCAGTCTCTCTCCCAGTCTCTCTCCTCACTCCAGTCTCTCTCCTCCTCAGTCTCTCTCTCTCAGTCTCTCTCCTCACTCAGTCTCTCTCCTCACTCAGTCTCTCCTCCCCTCAGCTCTCTCTCCTCTCTCCTCACTCAGTCTCTCTCTCCTCAGTCCAGTCTCTCCTCCTCCTCAGTCTCCAGTCTCTCTCCTCACCCAGTCTCTCTCTCCTCCTCAGTCTCTCTCCTCACTCAGTCTCTCTCCTCACTCAGTCTCTCTCCTCACTCTCTCTCTCCTCACTCCAGTCTCTCTCCTCACCCAGTCTCTCTCCTCACCCAGTCTCTCTCCTCCTCCTCTAGTCTCTCTCACTCCTCCCAGTCTCTCTCCTCCACTCAGGCTCTCTCCTCACTCTCAGTCAGGCTCTCTCCTCCCACTCAGTCTCTCTCTCCTCCTCAGTCTCTCTCTCCTCCTCAGTCTCTCTACTCACTCAGTCTCTCTCCTCCACTCTCAGTCTCTCTCCTCCTCAGTCTCTCTCTCCTCACCCAGTCTCTCTCCTCCTCAGTCTCCTCCTCACTCTCTCTCCTCCCTCACTCAGTCTCTCTCCTCCACTCAGTCTCTCTCCTCACCAGTCTCTCTCCTCACTCAGTCTCTCTCCTCACTCCAGTCTCTCTCCTCAGTCTCTCTCCTCAGTCTCTCTCCTCACTCCTCTCTCCCACAGTCTCTCTCCTCACTCCAGTCTCTCTCTCCTCACCCAGTCTCTCTCTCCTCAGTCTCTCTCCTCCCATCCCAGTCTCTCTCCTCACTCAGTCTCTCTCTCCTCTCTCCAGTCTCTCTCTCCTCACTTAGTATCTCTCCTCTCCTCCAGTCTCTCTCCTCACTACTCACTCAGTCTCTCTCCCTCCTCCCAGTTCTCTCTCACTCAGTCTCTCTCTCCTCTCCCAGTCTCTCTACTCAGTCTCTCTCCTCATCCCAGTCTCTCTCCTCATAGGTCTCTTTCTCCTCCTCAGCTCTCTCATCACTCAGTCTCTCTCCTCACTCCAGTTCTCTCTCTCCTCTCTCAGTCTCTCTCCTCCAGTCTCTCTCCTCACCCAGTCTCTCTCGTCCTCAGTCTCTTCCTCACTCCAGTCTCTCCTCACTCCTCTCTCCTCCTCTCTCTCCTCACCCAGTCTCTCTCCTCCTCAGTCTCTCTCCTCGCTCAGTCTCTCTCCTCCACTCAGTCTCTCTCTCCTCCACTCTCTCCTCAGTCTCTCTCTCCTCACTCAGTCTCTCTCTCCTCTCTCTCCTCCCACTCAGTCTCTCTCCTCCTCAGTCTCTCTCCTCACTCCCTCAGTCTCTCTCTCCTCACTCAGTCTCTCTCCTCACTCAGTCTCTCTCTCTCACTCAGTCTCTCTCTCCTCACTCAGTCTCTCTCTCTCACTCAGTCTCCAGTCTTTTCTCTCCTCGGTCAGTCTCTCTCCTCACCCAGTCTCTCTCCTCCCACTCAGTCTCTCCTCCTCAGTCTGTCTCTTCTCACTCCTCCAGTCTCTCTCCTCCTCACCCAGTCTCTCTCTCCTCCAGTCTCAGTCTCTCTCCTCTCTCTCCTCTTTTGTTAGTCTCTCTCTCTCCTCAGTCTCTGTCCTCACTCAGTCTCTCTCCTCACTCAGTCTCTCTCTCCTCACTCAGTCTCTCTCCTCCTCAGTCTCTCTCTCTCAGTCTCTCTCCCTCACTCAGTCTCTCTCTCTCCTTGGTCTCTCTCTCCTCAGTCTCTCTCCTCCACTCAGTCTCTCTCCTCCTCAGTCTCTCTCTCCCTCACCCAGTCTCTCTCCTCACTCAGTCTCTCTCCTCACTCAGTCTCTCTCCTCACTCAGTCTCTCTCTCCTCTCTCCAGTCTCTCTCTCCTCAGTCTCTCTCCTCACTCAGTCTCTCTCCTCACTCAGTCTCTCTCCTCAGTCTCAGTCTCTCTCCTTCAGTCTCCTCAGTCTCTCTCCTCCTCAGTCTCTCTCCTCCCAGTCTCTCTCCTCACTCAGTCTTTCTCTCCTCCAGTCTCTCTCCTCACCCAGTCTCTCTCCTCTCAGTCTCTCCTCACTCAGTCTCTCTCTCCTCACTGAGTCTCTCTCTCCTCACTCAGTCTCTCTCCTCACTCAGTCTCTCTCCTCACTCAGTCTCTCTCCTCACTAAGTCTCTCTCCTCCTCAGTCTCTCTCCTCACTCCAGTCTCTCTCTCCTCCTCAGTCTCTCTCCTCTCGTCTCTCTCTCACTCAGTCTCTCTCCTCACTCAGTCTCTCTCCTCACTCAGTCTCTCTCTCCTCACTCAGTCTCTCTCCTCCTCAGTCTCTCAGTCTCTCTCTCCTCACTCAGTCTCTCTCCTCACTCAGTCTCTCTCTCTCAGTCTCTCTCAGTCTCTCTCTCCTCCTCAGTCTCTCTCCCTCACTCAGTCTCTCTCCTCCTCAGTCTCTCTCTCCTCCTCAGTCTCTCAGTCTCTCTCTCTCCTCAGTCTCTCTCCTCCTCAGTCTCCAGTCTCTCTCCTCCTCAGTCTCTCTCCTCCTCAGTCTCAGTCTCTCTCTCCTCACTCAGTCTCTCTCCTCCCTCCTCTCTCTCCTCACTCCAGTCTCTCTCCTCACTCAGTCTCTCTCCTCACTCAGTCTCTCTCTCTCCTCAGTCTCTCTCTCCTCCCACTCCAGTCTCTCTCCTCACTCAGTCTCTCTCCTCACTCAGTCTCTCTCCTCCCACTCAGTCTCTCTCTCTCAGTCTCTCTCTCCTCAGTCTCTCTCTCTCACTCCAGTCTCTCTCCCCACTCAGTCTCTCTCCTCACTCAGTCTCTCACTCAGTCTCTCTCCTCACTCAGTCTCTCTCCTCCTCAGTCTCTCTCCTCACTCAGTCTCTCTCTCTCCCCACTCAGTCTCTCTCTCCTCACTCAGTCTCTCTCCTCCCTCTCAGTCTCTCTCTCCTCACTCAGTCTCTCTCCTCCTCAGTCTCCAGTCTCTCTCCTCACTCAGTCTCTCTCTCACCCAGTCTCTCTCTCAGTCTCTCTCACTCAGTCTCTCTCTCACTCAGTCTCTCTCCTCACTCCAGTCTCTCTCTCCTCACTCAGTCTCTCTCTCCTCAGTCTCAGTCTCTCTCCTCACTCAGTCTCTCTCCTCACTCCAGTCTCTCTCCTCACTCAGTCTCTCTCCTCACTCAGTCTCTCTCTCCTCACTCCAGTCTCTCTTTCCTCACTCAGTCTCTCTCTCCTCCTCAGTCTCTCTCCTCCTCCAGTCTCTCTTTCCTCAGTCTCTCTCTCTCTCTCTGTCCTCAGTCAGTCTCTCTCCTCACTCAGTCTCTCTCTCCTCCTCACTCCAGTCTCTCTCTCACTCAGTCTCTCTCCCTCAGTCAGTCTCTCTCCTCACTCAGTCTCTCTCTCCTCCTCAGTCTCTCTCTCTCCAGTCTCTCTCCTCCAGTCTCTCATCTCAGTCTCTCTCCTCCTCAGTCTCTCTCTCCTCACTCAGTCTCTCTCTCCTCCTCAGTCTCTCTCTCCTCACTCAGTCTCTCCCTCCTCAGTCTCTCTCCTCACTCCAGTCTCTCTCCTCACCCCAGTCTCTCTCTCTCTCCTCACCCAGTCTCTCTCCTCACTCAGTCTCTCTCTCTCACTCAGTCTCTCTCTCCTCCCACTCAGTCTCTCTCCTCACTCAGTCTCTCTCTCCTCACTCAGTCTCTCCTCACTCAGTCTCTCTCCTCACTCAGTCTCTCTCCTCCTCTCTCAGTCTCTCTCTCCTCACTCAGTCTCTCTCCTCCTCAGTCTCTCTCTCCTCCCCACTCAGTCTCTCTCCTCCCACTCAGTCTCTCTCCTCACTCAGTCTCTCTCCTCCTCTCCAGTCTCTCTCTCCTCAGTCTCTCTCTCCTCCCTCAGTCTCTCTCTCCTCACTCAGTCTCTCTCCTCACTCAGTCTCTCTCCTCACCCAGTCTCTCTCTCCTCTCTCAGTCTCTCTTTCTCACTCAGTCTCTCTCCTCCTCAGTCTCTCTCCTCACTCAGTCTCTCTCCTCAGTCCAGTCTCTCTCTCACTCAGTCTCTCTCTCCTCACTCAGTCTCTCTCCTCACTCAGTCTCTCTCCTCACCCAGTCTCTCTCTCACTCCAGTCTCTCTCTCAGGCTCTCTCCTCACTCCAGTCTCTCTCCCTCCTCAGTCTCTCTCTCCTCCTCAGTCTCTCTCTCTCCTCCTCCTCAGTCTCTCTCCTCACTCAGTCTCTCTCTCCTCCACTCCAGTCTCTCTCTCCTCACTCAGTCTCTCTCTCCTCCTCAGTCTCTCTCTCCTCACTCAGTCTCTCTCCTCACTCAGTCTCTCTCCTCACTCAGTCTCTCTCTCCTCCTCACTCAGTCTCTCTCACCTCACTCCAGTCTCTCTCTCTCTCTCCTCACTCCAGTCTCTCTCCTCACTCAGTCTCTCTCTCCTCACTCAGTCTCTCTCCTCCTCAGTCTCTCTCCTCACTCAGTCTCTCTCCTCCTCAGTCTCTCTCCCTCACTCAGTCTCTCTCTCCTCAGTCTCCAGTCTCTCTCCTCACTCAGTCTCTCTCCTCACTCAGTCTCTCTCCTCACTCAGTCTCTCCTCACTCAGTCTCTCTCTCCTCTCAGTCTCTCTCCTCCTCAGTCTCTCTCCTCACTCAGTCTCTCTCCTCCTCAGTCTCTCTCTCCTCACTCAGTCTCTCTCCTCACTCAGTCTCTCTCCTCACTCAGTCTCTCTCCTCACTCAGTCTCTTTCTCTCCTCACTCAGTCTCTCTCTCTCCTCCAGTCTCTCTCCTCACTCAGTCTCTCTCCTCACTCAGTCTCTCTCCTCACTCAGTCTCTCTCCTCACTCCAGTCTCTCTCCTCACTCAGTCTCTCCTCACTCAGTCTCTCTCCTCACTCAGTCTCTCTCCTCCTCAGTCTCTCTCCTCAGTCTCTCTCCTCACTCAGTCTCTCTCTCTCCTCAGTCTCTCTCTCCTCAGTCTCTCTCTTCTCCTCCTCAGTCTCTCTCCCTCCAGTCTCTCTCCTCACTCAGTCTCTCTCTCACTCAGTCTCAGTCTCTCTCCTCACTCAGTCTCTCTCTCCTCACTCAGTCTCTCTCCTCCTCACTCAGTCTCTCTCTCACTCAGTCTCTCTCCTCACTCCAGTCTCTCTCCTCACTCAGTCTCTCTCTCCTCACTCAGTCTCTCTCCTCACTCAGTCTCTCTCCTCACTCAGTCTCTCTCTCCTCACTCAGTCTCTCTCCTCACTCCAGTCTCTCTCCTCACCCAGTCTCTCTCCTCACTCAGTCTCTCTCCTCACTCAGTCTCTCTCCTCACTCAGTCTCTCTCTCACTCAGTCTCAGTCTCTCTCACTCAGTCTCCTCCTCACTCAGTCTCTCTCCTCCTCAGTCTCTCTCTCCTCACTCAGTCTCTCTCCTCACTCAGTCTCTCTCCTCACTCAGTCTCTCTCCTCACTCAGTCTCTCTCTCCTCAGTCTCTCCCTCACTCAGTCTCTCTCTCCTCACTCAGTCTCTCTCCTCACTCAGTCTCTCTCCTCACTCCAGTCTCTCTCCTCACTCAGTCTCTCTCCTCACTCAGTCTCTCTCCTCACTCAGTCTCTCTCCTCTCACTCAGTCTCAGTCTCTCTCTCACTCAGTCTCTCTCCTCACTCAGTCTCTCTCTCCTCACTCAGTCTCTCTCCTCACTCAGTCTCTCTCTCTCCCACTCAGTCTCTCTCCACTCACTCAGTCTCTCTCTCTCCTCCAGTCTCTCTCCTCCTCCAGTCTCTCTCCTCACTCAGTCTCTCTCTCCTCACTCAGTCTCTCTCCTCACTCAGTCTCTCTCTCCTCACTCAGTCTCTCTCCTCACTCCAGTCTCTCTCTCACTCCAGTCTCTCTCCTCACTAACTCAGTCTCTCTCCTCACTCAGTCTCTCTCCCTCACTCAGTCTCTCTCCTCACTCAGTCTCTCTTTCCTCACTCAGTCTCTCTCCTCACTCCAGTCTCTCTCTCTCACTCAGTCTCTCTCTCCTCACTCAGTCTCTCTCTCACTCAGTCTCTCTCCTCAGTCTCTCTCTCCTCACTCCAGTCTCTCTCCTCACTCCAGTCTCTCTCCTCACTCCAGTCTCTCTCTCACTCAGTCTCTCTCCTCACTCAGTCTCTCTCCTCACCCAGTCTCTCTCCTCACTCCAGTCTCTCTCCTCACTCAGTCTCTCTCCCTCACTCAGTCTCTCTCTCCTCACTCAGTCTCTCTCCTCCTCAGTCTCTCTCTCAGTCTCTCTCTCCTCACTCAGTCTCTCTCCTCACTCAGTCTCTCTCCTCACTCAGTCTCTCTCCTCCTCAGTCTCTCTCCTCACTCAGTCTCTCTCTTTCTCACTCAGTCTCTCTCCTCACTCAGTCTCTCTCCTCACTCAGTCTCTCTCTCCTCACTCAGTCTCTCTCCTCACTCAGTCTCTCTCTCTCCTCAGTCTCTCTCCTCCCCAGTCTCTCTCTCCTCACTCAGTCTCTCTCCTCCTCCCAGTCTCTCTCTCTCCTCAGTCTCTCTCTCCTCACTCAGTCTCTCTCCTCACTCAGTCTCTCTCCTCACTCAGTCTCTCTCCTCCACTCAGTCTCTCTCTCTCTCACTCAGTCTCTCTCTCTCACTCCAGTCTCTCTCTCCTCCTCAGTCTCAGTCTCTCTCCTCACTCAGTCTCTCTCTCCTCACTCAGTCTCTCTCTCTCAGTCTCTCTCTCCTCACTCAGTCTCTCTCTCTCAGTCTCTCTCCTCCTCAGTCTCTCTCCTCACTCAGTCTCTCTCCTCACTCAGTCTCTCTCTCCTCACTCAGTCTCTCTCCTCACTCAGTCTCTCTCCTCACTCAGTCTCTCTCTCCTCACTCAGTCTCTCTCCTCACTCCAGTCTCTCTCTCCTCACTCCAGTCTCTCTCCTCACTCAGTCTCTCTCCTCACTCAGTCTCTCTCCTCCTCCAGTCTCTCTCCTCACTCAGTCTCTCTCCTCACTCAGTCTCTCTCTCCTCACTCAGTCTCTCTCTCTCTCAGTCTCTCTCCTCCTCCAGTCTCTCTCTCTCACTCAGTCTCTCTCTCACTCAGTCTCTCTCTCCTCAGTCTCTCTCTCCTCCTCAGTCTCTCTCCTCACTCAGTCTCTCTCCTCCTCCAGTCTCTCTCTCCTCACTCAGTCTCTCTCTCTCACTCCAGTCTCTCTCCTCACTCAGTCTCTCTCTCAGTCTCTCTCCTCACTCAGTCTCTCTCCTCACTCAGTCTCTCTCCTCACTCAGTCTCTCTCCTCACTCAGTCTCTCTCCTCACTCAGTCTCTCTCCTCACTCAGTCTCTCTCCTCCTCAGTCTCTCTCCTCACTCCTCAGTCTCTCTCCTCACTCAGTCTCTCTCTCACTCAGTCTCTCTTTCCTCCTCCAGTCTCTCTCCTCACTCAGTCTCTCTCCTCACTCAGTCTCTCTCCTCACTCAGTCTCTCTCTCCTCACTCCAGTCTCTCTCCTCACTCAGTCTCTCTCCTCTCAGTCTCTCTCCTCCTCAGTCTCTCTCCTCACTCAGTCTCTCTCTCCTCACTCAGTCTCTCTCCCTCACTCAGTCTCTCTCCTCACCCAGTCTCTCTCTCTCACTCAGTCTCTCTCTCCTCACTCCAGTCTCTCTCCTCACTCAGTCTCTCTCCTCACTCAGTCTCTCTCCCTCACTCAGTCTCTCTTTCTCAGTCTCTCTCTCCTCCTCAGTCTCTCTCCTCACTCAGTCTCTCTCTCCTCACTCAGTCTCTCTCCTCACTCAGTCTCTCTCCTCACTCAGTCTCTCTCTCCTCCTCAGTCTCTCTCCTCCTCAGTCTCTCTCCTCCTCAGTCTCTCTCTCCTCACTCAGTCTCTCTCTCCTCACTCAGTCTCTCTCCTCTCAGTCTCTCTCCTCACTCAGTCTCTCTCTCCTCACTCAGTCTCTCTCTCCTCCTCCAGTCTCAGTCTCTCTCTCTCTCTCACTCAGTCTCTCTCTCACTCAGTCTCTCTCCTCACTCAGTCTCTCTCCTCACTCAGTCTCTCTCCTCACTCAGTCTCTCTCCTCACTCAGTCTCTCTCCTCACTCAGTCTCTCTCCTCACTCAGTCTCTCTCCTCACTCACTCTCTCTCCTCACTCAGTCTCTCTCCTCACTCAGTCTCTCTCTCCTCACTCAGTCTCTCTCCTCACTCAGTCTCTCTCCTCACTCAGTCTCTCTCCTCACTCAGTCTCTCTCCTCACTCAGTCTCTCTCCTCACTCAGTCTCTCTCCTCACTCAGTCTCTCTCTCCTCACTCAGTCTCTCTCCTCACTCAGTCTCTCTCTCCTCACTCAGTCTCTCTCCTCACTCAGTCTCTCTCTCTCACTCAGTCTCTCTCCTCACTCAGTCTCTCTCCTCACTCAGTCTCTCTCTCACTCAGTCTCTCTCTCCTCACTCAGTCTCTCTCCTCACTCAGTCTCTCTCTCCTCACTCAGTCTCTCTCCTCACTCAGTCTCTCTCCTCACTCAGTCTCTCTCTCCTCACTCAGTCTCTCTCTCCTCTCTCCTCACTCAGTCTCTCTCTCTCACTCAGTCTCTCTCCTCACTCAGTCTCTCTCCTCACTCAGTCTCTCTCTCCTCACTCAGTCTCTCTCTCTCACTCCAGTCTCTCTCCTCACTCAGTCTCTCTCTCTCACTCAGTCTCTCTCCTCACTCAGTCTCTCTCCTCACTCAGTCTCTCTCCTCCCTCAGTCTCTTTCCTCACTCAGTCACTCTTCTCCTCACTCAGTCTCTCTCCTCACTCAGTCTCTCTCTCCTCACTCAGTCTCTCTCCTCACTCAGTCTCTCTCACTCAGTCTCTCTCCTCAGTCTCTCTCACTCCAGTCTCTCTCTCTCACTCAGTCTCTCTCCTCCTCAGTCTCTCTCCTCACTTAGTCTCTCTCTCCTCTCTCTCCAGTCTCTCTCCTCACTCAGTCTCTCTCTCACTCAGTCTCTCTCCTCACTCAGTCTCTCTCCTCACTCAGTCTCTCTCCTCACTCAGTCTCTCTCCTCACTCAGTCTCTCTCCTCACTCAGTCTCTCTCACTCACTCTCTCCTCAGTCTCTCTCCTCACTCAGTCTCTCTCTCTCTCCTCAGTCTCTCTCTCCTCACTCAGTCTCTCTCCTCACTCAGTCTCTCTCCCTCACTCAGTCTCTCTCCTCACTCAGTCTCTCTCTCTCTCTCCTCACTCAGTCTCTCTCCTCACTCAGTCTCTCTCTCCTCACTCAGTCTCTCTCCTCACTCTGTCTCTCTCCTCACTCAGTCTCTCTCCTCCTCAGTCTCTCTTCACTCAGTCTCTCTCTCACTCCAGTCTCTCTCTCCTCACTCAGTCTCTCTCCTCACTCAGTCTCTCTCTCCTCACTCAGTCTCTCTCTCTCCTCACTCTCAGTCTCTCTCCTCTCTCCTCACTCAGTCTCTCTCCTCCTCCAGTCTCTCTCCTCACTCAGTCTCTCTCTCCTCACCAGTCTCTCTCCTCACTCAGTCTCAGTCTCTCTCCTCTCACTCAGTCTCTCTCCTCACTCAGTCTCTCTCACTCCTCCTCAGTCTCTCTCCTCACTCAGTCTCTCTCCTCACTCAGTCTCTCTCCTCACTCAGTCTCTTTCCTCACTCAGTCACTCTTCTCCTCACTCAGTCTCTCTCCTCACTCAGTCTCTCTCTCCTCACTCAGTATTTTTCCTCACTCTGTTTCTCTCCTCACTCAGTCTGTCTCTCCTCACCCAGTCTCTTTCCTCACTCAGTCTCTCTCCTCACTCAGTCTCTCTCTCCTCACCCAGTCTCTCTCTCCTCACCAGTCTCTCTCTCCTCACTCAGTCTCTCTCCTCACTCAGTCTCTCTCCTCACTCAGTCTCTCTCCTCACTCAGTCTCTCTCCTCAGTCTCTCTCCTCACTCAGTCTCTCTCCTCACTCAGTCTCTCTCTCCTCACTCAGTCTCTCTCCTCCTCACTCAGTCTCTCTCCTCACTCAGTCTCCTCTCAGTCTCCCTCACTCCAGTCTCTCTCCTCACTCAGTCTCTCTCCTCACTCAGTCTCTCTCCTCACTCAGTCTCTCTCCTCACTCAGTCTCTCTCCTCACTCAGTCTCTCTCTCACTCAGTCTCTCTCTCCTCAGTCTCTCTCCTCACTCAGTCTCTCTCCTCACTCAGTCTCTCTCTCCTCACTCAGTCTCTCTCTCCTCACTCAGTCTTCTCCTCACTCAGTCTCTCTCCTCACTCAGTCTCTCTCCTCACTCAGTCTCCTCACTCAGTCTCTCTCCTCACTCAGTCTCTCTCCTCACTCAGTCTCTCTCTCCTCACTCAGTCTCTCTCCTCCTCAGTCTCTCTCCTCACTCAGTCTCTCTCCTCACTCAGTCTCTCTCTCCTCACTCAGTCTCTCTCCTCACTCAGTCTCTCTCCTCACTCAGTCTCTCTCCTCACTCAGTCTCTCTCTCCTCTCTCTCCTCTCTCGTCACCCAGTCTCTCTCCTCCTCACTCAGTCTCTCTCTCCTCACTCAGTCTCTCTCCTCACTCAGTCTCTCTCCTCACTCAGTCTCTCTCTCAGTCTCTCTCTCCTCACTCAGTCTCTCTCCTCACTCAGTCTCTCTCTCCTCACTCAGTCTCTCTCCTCACTCAGTCTCTCTCTCCTCACTCAGTCTCTCTCCTCACTCAGTCTCTCTCCTCACTCAGTCTCTCTCTCTCACTCAGTCTCTCTCCTCACTCAGTCTCTCTCCTCACTCAGTCTCTCTCCTCCCCCAGTCTCTCTCTCCTCACTCAGTCTCTCTCTCCTCACTCAGTCTCTCTCCTCACTCAGTCTCTCTCCTCACTCTCAGTCTCTCTCCTCACTCAGTCTCTCTCTCCTCACTCAGTCTCTCTCCTCACTCAGTCTCTCTCCTCACTCAGTCTCTCTCCTCACTCAGTCTCTCTCTCCTCACTCAGTCTCTCTCCTCACTCAGTCTCTCTCCTCACTCAGTCTCTCTCTCCTCACCCAGTCTCTCTCCTCACTCAGTCTCTCTCTCTCACTCAGTCTCTCTCTCTCTCCCAGTCTCTCTCTCCTCACTCAGTCTCTCTCCTCACTCAGTCTCTCTCCTCACTCAGTCTCTCTCCTCACTCAGTCTCTCTCCTCACTCAGTCTCTCTCCTCACTCAGTCTCTCTCCTCACTCAGTCTCTCTCCTCACTCAGTCTCTCTCCTCACTCAGTCTCTCTCTCCTCACTCAGTCTCTCTCTCCTCACTCTCTCCAGTCTCTCTCTCCTCACTCAGTCTCTCTCCTCACTCAGTCTCTCTCTCCTCACTCAGTCTCTCTCCTCACTCAGTCTCTCTCTCTCACTCAGTCTCTCTCCTCACTCAGTCTCTCTCCTCACTCAGTCTCTCTCCTCACTCAGTCTCTCTCCTCACTCAGTCTCTCTCCTCTCTCTCTCCTCCTCACTCAGTCTCTCTCCTCACTCAGTCTCTCTCCTCCTCAGTCTCTCTCCTCACTCAGTCTCTCCTCCTCACTCAGTCTCTCTCTCTCCTCAGTCTCTCTCCTCACTCAGTCTCTCTCTCCTCACTCCTCTCCCTCACTCAGTCTCTCTCCTCACTCAGTCTCTCTCAGTCTCTCTCCTCACTCAGTCTCTCTCCTCACTCCCAGTCTCTCTCCTCACTCAGTCTCTCTCTCCTCACTCAGTCTCTCTCCTCACTCAGTCTCTCTCTCTCACTCAGTCTCTCTCCTCACTCAGTCTCTCTCCTCACTCAGTCTCTCTCCTCACTCAGTCTCTCTCCTCACTCAGTCTCTCTCCTCACTCAGTCTCTCTCTCACTCAGTCTCTCTCCCTCACTCAGTCTCTCTCACTCAGTCTCTCTCTCCTCACTCAGTCTCTCTCCTCACTCAGTCTCTCTCCTCACTCCAGTCTCTCTCTCACTCAGTCTCTCTCTCACTCAGTCTCTCTCCTCACTCAGTCTCTCTCCTCACTCAGTCTCTCTCCTCACTCAGTCTCTCTCCTCACTCAGTCTCTCTCCTCACTCAGTCTCTCTCCCCTCACTCAGTCTCTCTCTCCTCACTCAGTCTCTCTCTCCTCACTCCAGTCTCTCTCCTCACTCAGTCTCTCTCTCACTCAGTCTCTCTCTCTCACTCAGTCTCTCTCTCACTCAGTCTTCCTCACTCAGTCTCCTCACACTCAGTCTCTCTCCTCACTCAGTCTCTCTCCTCACTCAGTCTCTCTCCTCACTCAGTCTCTCTCTCTCTCTCTCTCTCCTCACTCAGTCTCTCTCTCCTCACTCAGTCTCTCTCTCCACTCAGTCTCTCTCCTCACTCAGTCTCTCTCTCCTCACTCAGTCTCTCTCCTCACTCAGTCTCTCTCCTCACTCAGTCTCTCTCTCTCACTCAGTCTCTCTCTCCTCAGTCTCTCTTTCCTCACTCAGTCTCTCTCCTCACTCAGTCTCTCTCCCTCACTCAGTCTCTCTCCTCACTCAGTCTCTCTCCTCACTCAGTCTCTCTCCTCACTCAGTCTCTCTCCTCACTCAGTCTCTCTCTCCTCACTCAGTCTCTCTCTCCTCACTCAGTCTCTCTCCTCACTCAGTCTCTCTCTCACTCAGTCTCTCTCCCTCACTCAGTCTCTCTCTCTCACTCAGTCTCTCTCTCTCAGTCTCTCTCTCCTCACTCTCTCTCTCCTCACTCAGTCTCTCTCTCTCACTCAGTCTCTCTCCTCACTCAGTCTCTCTCCTCACTCAGTCTCTCTCCTCACTCAGTCTCTCTCCTCACTCAGTCTCTCTCCTCACTCAGTCTCTCTCCTCCTCACTCAGTCTCTCTCCTCACTCAGTCTCTCTCCTCACTCCAGTCTCTCTCTCCTCACTCAGTCTCTCTCTCTCACTCAGTCTCTCTCCTCACTCAGTCTCTCTCCTCACTCAGTCTCTCTCTCCTCACTCAGTCTCTCTCCTCACTCAGTCTCTCTCCTCACTCAGTCTCTCTCTCCTCACTCAGTCTCTCTCCTCACTCAGTCTCTCTCCTCACTCAGTCTCTCTCCTCACTCAGTCTCTCTCTCCTCACTCAGTCTCTCTCTCCTCACTCAGTCTCTCTCCTCACTCAGTCTCTCTCTCCTCACTCAGTCTCTCTCTCTCACTCAGTCTCTCTCCTCACTCAGTCTCTCTCTCCTCCTCACTCTCTCTCTCCTCACTCAGTCTCTCTCCTCACTCAGTCTCTCTCTCCTCACTCAGTCTCTCTCTCTCACTCAGTCTCTCTCCTCACTCAGTCTCTCTCTCCTCACTCAGTCTCTCTCCTCACTCAGTCTCTCTCTCACTCAGTCTCTCTCCTCACTCAGTCTCTCTCCTCACTCAGTCTCTCTCTCCTCACTCAGTCTCTCTCCTCACTCAGTCTCTCTCTCCTCACTCAGTCTCTCTCCTCACTCAGTCTCTCTCCTCACTCAGTCTCTCTCTCTCTCTCAGTCTCTCTCTCCTCACTCAGTCTCTCTCCTCACTCAGTCTCTCTCCTCACTCAGTCTCTCTCCTCACTCAGTCTCTCTCTCCTCACTCAGTCTCTCTCCTCACTCAGTCTCTCTCCTCACTCAGTCTCTCTCTCCTCACTCAGTCTCTCTCCTCACTCAGTCTCTCTCCTCACTCAGTCTCTCTCCTCACTCAGTCTCTCTCCTCACTCAGTCTCTCTCCTCACTCAGTCTCTCTCCTCACCCAGTCTCTCTCCTCACTCAGTCTCTCTCTCCTCACTCAGTCTCTCTCTCTCACCCAGTCTCTCCTCACTCAGTCTCTCTCTCCTCACTCAGTCTCTCTCCTCACTCAGTCTCTCTCCTCACTCAGTCTCTCTCCTCTCAGTCTCTCTCTCCTCCTCAGTCAGTCTCTCTCTCTCACTCAGTCTCTCTCTCAGTCTCTCTCTCCTCACTCAGTCTCTCTCCTCACTCAGTCTCTCTCTCACTCTCTCTCCTCACTCAGTCTCTCTCCTCACTCAGTCTCTCTCCTCCTCAGTCTCTCTCCTCACTCAGTCTCTCTCCTCCACTCAGTCTCTCTCTCCTCACTCAGTCTCTCTCCTCACTCAGTCTCTCTCCTCACTCAGTCTCTCTCTCTCACTCAGTCTCTCTCCTCACTCAGTCTCTCTCCTCACTCAGTCTCTCTCTCCTCACTCAGTCTCTCTCCTCACTCAGTCTCTCTCCTCCTCACTCAGTCTCTCTCCTCACTCTCTCTCTCCTCCTCAGTCTCTCTCTCCTCACTCAGTCTCTCTCTCACTCAGTCTCTCTCCTCACTCAGTCTCTCTCCTCACTCAGTCTCTCTCTCTCACTCAGTCTCTCTCTCCTCACTCAGTCTCTCTCCTCACTCAGTCTCTCTCTCACTCAGTCTCTCTCCTCACTCAGTCTCTCTCTCCTCACTCAGTCTCTCTCCTCACTCCAGTCTCTTTCCTCACTCAGTCTCTCTCCTCACTCAGTCTCTCTCCTCACCCAGTCTCTCTCCTCACTCAGTCTCTCTCCTCACTCAGTCTCTCTCTCCTCACTCAGTCTCTCTCCTCACTCAGTCTCTCTCCTCACTCAGTCTCTCTCTCCTCACTCAGTCTCTCTCCTCACTCAGTCTCTCTCCTCACTCAGTCTCTCTCCTCACTCAGTCTCTCTCTCCTCACTCAGTCTCTCTCCTCACTCAGTCTCTCTCTCCTCACTCAGTCTCTCTCCTCACTCAGTCTCTCTCTCCTCACTCAGTCTCTCTCCTCACTCAGTCTCTCTCCTCACTCAGTCTCTCTCCTCACTCAGTCTCTCTCCTCACTCAGTCTCTCTCTCCTCACTCAGTCTCTCTCCTCACTCAGTCTCTCTCCTCACTCAGTCTCTCTCTCCTCACTCAGTCTCTCTCCTCACTCAGTCTCTCTCTCCAGTCTCTCTCCTCACTCAGTCTCTCTCTCCTCACTCAGTCTCTCTCCTCACTCAGTCTCTCTCCTCACTCAGTCTCTCTCTCCTCACTCAGTCTCTCTCCTCACTCAGTCTCTCTCTCCTCACTCAGTCTCTCTCCTCACTCAGTCTCTCTCCTCACTCAGTCTCTCTCCTCACTCAGTCTCTCTCCTCACTCAGTCTCTCTCCTCACTCAGTCTCTCTCCCTCACTCAGTCTCTCTCCTCACTCAGTCTCTCTCTCTCACTCAGTCTCTCTCCTCACTCAGTCTCTCTCCTCACTCAGTCTCTCTCTCCTCACTCAGTCTCTCTCTCCTCACTCAGTCTCTCTCCTCACTCAGTCTCTCTCTCCTCACTCAGTCTCTCTCCTCACTCAGTCTCTCTCCTCACTCAGTCTCTCTCCCTCACTCAGTCTCTCTCCTCACTCAGTCTCTCTCTCCTCACTCAGTCTCTCTCTCACTCAGTCTCTCTCCTCACTCAGTCTCTCTCCTCACTCAGTCTCTCTCCTCACTCAGTCTCTCTCTCCTCACTCAGTCTCTCTCCTCACTCAGTCTCTCTCCTCACTCAGTCTCTCTCCTCTCCTCACTCAGTCTCTCTCCTCACTCAGTCTCTCTCCTCACTCAGTCTCTCTCCCTCACTCAGTCTCTCTCTCACTCAGTCTCTCTCTCCTCACTCAGTCTCTCTCTCACTCAGTCTCTCTCCTCACTCAGTCTCTCTCTCTCCTCACTCAGTCTCTCTCCTCACTCAGTCTCTCTCTCCTCACTCAGTCTCTCTCCTCACTCAGTCTCTCTCTCCTCACTCAGTCTCTCTCCTCACTCAGTCTCTCTCCTCACTCAGTCTCTCTCTCCTCACTCAGTCTCTCTCCTCACTCAGTCTCTCTCCTCACTCAGTCTCTCTCTCACTCCAGTCTCTCTCCTCACTCAGTCTCTCTCTCCTCACTCAGTCTCTCTCCTCACTCAGTCTCTCTCCTCACTCAGTCTCTCTCCTCACTCAGTCTCTCTCCTCACTCAGTCTCTCTCCTCACTCAGTCTCTCTCCTCACTCAGTCTCTCTCCTCACTCAGTCTCTCTCTCCTCACTCAGTCTCTCTCTCCTCACTCAGTCTCTCTCCTCACTCAGTCTCTCTCCTCACTCAGTCTCTCTCTCCTCACTCAGTCTCTCTCCTCACTCAGTCTCTCTCCTCAGTCTCTCTCCTCACTCAGTCTCTCTCCTCACTCAGTCTCTCTTTCCTCACTCAGTCTCTCTCCTCACTCAGTCTCTCTCTCCTCACTCAGTCTCTCTCTCTCACTCAGTCTCTCTCCTCACTCAGTCTCTCTCTCCTCACTCAGTCTCTCTCTCCTCACTCAGTCTCTCTCCTCACTCAGTCTCTCTCCTCACTCAGTCTCTCTCCTCACTCAGTCTCTCTCCTCACTCAGTCTCTCTCCTCACTCAGTCTCTCTCCTCACTCAGTCTCTCTCCTCACTCAGTCTCTCTCTCCTCACTCAGTCTCTCTCTCCTCACTCAGTCTCTCTCCTCACTCAGTCTCTCTCCTCACTCAGTCTCTCTCTCCTCACTCAGTCTCTCTCTCTCCTCACTCAGTCTCTCTCCTCACTCAGTCTCTCTCCTCACTCAGTCTCTCTCCTCACTCAGTCTCTCTCTCCTCACTCAGTCTCTCTCCTCACTCAGTCTCTTTCCTCACTCAGTCCCTTCTCTCCTCGCTCAGTCTCTCTCCTCACTCAGTCTCTCTTCCTCCTCAGTCTCTCTCTCCTCAGTCTCTCTCCTCACTCAGTCTCTCTCCTCACTCAGTCTCTCTCTCCTCACTCAGTCTCTCTCTCCTCACTCTCTCTCCTCAGTCTCTCTCCTCACTCAGTCTCTCTCCTCACTCAGTCTCTCTCTCACTCCAGTCTCTCTCTCCTCACTCAGTCTCTCTCCTCCTCAGTCTCTCTCTCTCCTCCTCAGTCTCTCTCTCCTCAGTCTCAGTCTCTCTCCTCCTCACTCAGTCTCTCTCTCCTCACTCAGTCTCTCTCCTCAGTCAGTCTCTCTCCTCACTCAGTCTCTCTCCTCACTCCAGTCTCTCTCTCTCCTCAGTCTCTCTCCTCAGTCTCTCTCCTCACTCAGTCTCTCTCTCCACTCCTCTCTCCTCAGTCTCTCTCCTCACTCAGTCTCTCTCCTCACTCCAGTCTCTCTCTCTCACTCAGTCTCTCTCCTCCTCAGTCTCTCTCCTCACTCAGTCTCTCTCTCACTCAGTCTCTCTCTCCTCACTCCTCTCTCTCCTCACTCAGTCTCTCTCCTCACTCAGTCTCTCTCTCCTCACTCAGTCTCTCTCCTCACTCAGTCTCTCTCCTCACTCAGTCTCTCTCTCCTCACTCAGTCTCTCTCTCCTCACTCAGTCTCTCTCCCTCACTCAGTCTCTCTCCTCACTCAGTCTCTCTCCTCACTCAGTCTCTCTCCTCCTCAGTCTCTCTCTCCTCACTCAGTCTCTCTCCTCACTCAGTCTCTCTCTCCTCACTCAGTCTCTCTCCTCAGTCTCTCTCCTCACTCAGTCAGTCTCTCTCCTCACTCCTCTCTCTCCTCAGTCTCTCTCTCCTCACTCAGTCTCTCTCCTCACTCAGTCTCTCTCCTCACTCAGTCTCTCTCCTCACTCAGTCTCTCTCCTCACTCAGTCTCTCTCCTCACTCAGTCTCTCTCCTCACTCAGTCTCTCTCCTCACTCAGTCTCTCTCCTCACTCAGTCTCTCTCCTCACTCAGTCTCTCTCCTCACTCAGTCTCTCTCCTCACTCAGTCTCTCTCCTCACTCAGTCTCTCTCCTCACTCAGTCTCTCTCCTCACTCAGTCTCTCTCTCCTCCTCAGTCTCTCTCCTCACCCAGTCTCTCTCCTCACTCAGTCTCTCTCCTCACTCAGTCTCTCTCCTCACTCAGTCTCTCTCTCCTCACTCAGTCTCTCTCCTCACTCAGTCTCTCTCCTCACTCAGTCTCTCTCCTCACTCAGTCTCTCTCCCTCACTCAGTCTCTCTCCTCCTCAGTCTCAGTCTCTCTCCTCACTCAAGTCTCTCTCCTCACTCTCTCTCCCTCACTCAGTCTCTCTCCTCACTCACTCAGTCTCTCTCCTCACTCAGTCTCTCTCCTCACTCAGTCTCTCTCCTCACTCAGTCTCTCTCCTCACTCAGTCTCTCTCCTCACTCCAGTCTCTCTCCTCACTCAGTCTCTCTCCTCACTCAGTCTCTCTCCTCACTCAGTCTCTCTCCTCACTCAGTCTCTCTCCTCACCCAGTCTCTCTCCTCACTCAGTCTCTCTCCTCACTCAGTCTCTCTCCTCACTCAGTCTCTCTCTCCTCACTCAGTCTCTCTCCTCACTCAGTCTCTCTCTCCTCAGTCTCTCTCCTCACTCAGTCTCTCTCCTCACTCAGTCTCTCTCCTCACTCAGTCTCTCTCCTCACTCAGTCTCTCTCCTCACTCAGTCTCTCTCCTCACTCAGTCTCTCTCCCTCACTCAGTCTCTCTCCTCACTCAGTCTCTCTCCTCACTCAGTCTCTCTCCTCACTCCAGTCTCTCTCCTCACTCAGTCTCTCTCCTCACTCAGTCTCTCTCCTCACTCAGTCTCTCTCCTCACCAGTCTCTCTCCTCACTCAGTCTCTCTCCTCACTCAGTCTCTCTCCTCACTCAGTCTCTCTCCTCACTCAGTCTCTCTCCTCACTCAGTCTCTCTCCTCACCCAGTCTCTCTCCTCACTCAGTCTCTCTCCTCACTCAGTCTCTCTCCTCAGTCTCTCTCCTCACTCAGTCTCTCTCCTCACTCAGTCTCTCTCCTCACTCAGTCTCTCTCCTCACTCAGTCTCTCTCCTCACCCAGTCTCTCTCCTCACTCAGTCTCTCTCCTCACTCAGTCTCTCTCCTCACTCAGTCTCTCTCCTCACTCAGTCTTCTCTCCTCACTCAGTCTCTCTCCTCACTCAGTCTCTCTCCTCCTCAGTCTCTCTCCTCACTCAGTCTCTCCTCACTCAGTCTCTCTCTCACTCAGTCTCTCTCCTCACTCAGTCTCTCTCACTCTCTCTCACTCAGTCTCTCTCCTCACTCAGTCTCTCTCCTCACTCTCTCTCTCACCCAGTCTCTCTCCTCACCCAGTCTCTCTCGTCACTCAGTCTCTCTCCTCACTCAGTCTCTCTCCTCACTCAGTCTCTCTCCTCACTCAGTCTCTCTCCTCACTCAGTCTCTCTCCTCACTCAGTCTCTCTCCTCACTCAGTCTCTCTCCTCACTCAGTCTCTCTCCTCACTCAGTCTCTCTCCTCACTCAGTCTCTCTCCTCACTCAGTCTCTCTCCTCACTCAGTCTCTCTCCTCACTCCAGTCTCTCTCCTCACTCAGTCTCTCTCTCACTCAGTCTCTCTCCTCACTCAGTCTCTCTCCTCACTCAGTCTCTCTCCTCACTCAGTCTCTCTCCTCACTCAGTCTCTCTCCTCACTCAGTCTCTCTCCTCACTCAGTCTCTCTCCTCACTCAGTCTCTCTCCTCACTCAGTCTCTCTCCTCACTCAGTCTCTCTCCTCACTCAGTCTCTCTCCTCTCTCAGTCTCTCTCTCCTCACTCAGTCTCTCTCCTCACTCTCTCTCCTCACTCAGTCTCTCTCCTCCTCAGTCTCTCTCCTCACTCAGTCTCTCTCCTCACTCAGTCTCTCTCCTCACCCAGTCTCTCTCCTCACTCACTCTCTCCTCAGTCTCTCTCCTCACTCAGTCTCTCTCCTCACTCAGTCTCTCTCCTCACTCAGTCTCAGTCTCTCTCCTCACTCAGTCTCTCTCCTCACTCAGTCTCTCTCTCACTCCTTCTCTCCTCACTCAGTCTTCTCTCCTCACTCAGTCTCTCTCCTCACTCAGTCTCTCTCCTCACTCAGTCTCTCTCCACTCAGTCTCAGTCTCTCTCCTCACTCCAGTCTCTCTCCTCACTCAGTCTCTCTCCTCCTCAGTCTCTCCTCACTCAGTCTCTCTCCTCACCCAGTCTTCTCTCCTCACTCAGTCTCTCTCCTCACTCAGTCTCTCTCCTCACTCAGTCTCTCTCCTCACTCAGTCTCTCTCCTCACCCAGTCATTCTTGCTCTTTTTTTTCTCTTCCTCTCTCCCTTTCCTTTTCTGTCTCTGCTGTACAGCTCTCTTCTCTCTGTCCTTGTCTCTTTCCCATGTTCTACTCCTCCTCTCTCCATCTATCTCATTCCTTCTTTCTCTTCATTTCTCCCTCTCTCTATCTACTGTATGTGCTGATGAGTATTTCTGCCTTCTCCCTGTCTGCTCCAAACTCAATATCTCCCCACTGCTATTTCTAATCATGAAGGACCAATTTGTCTGCCTCCTTCCTGGTTCCAACACATTCCTGTGTGTGTGAGAGAAAGAGAGAGAGAAAGAGAGAAAGAGAGAGAGAGAGAGAGAGAGAGAGAGGCATGGTGGTGTATTCTCTGTTGAGGTAATATAAACACATGAGGTGAAGTAATCGTCATATCGTCATATATTTCATCCTTCTCAGACATCGCTGTCTTATTCAAAAACGGTTTTATTTTGTACTCCTCGGCGATGCTGAATGTTTTGTGAGAGCCTCCTTAGACTAACACAGATATAAGCACAAACACACCAGAAATGTATCAATGATTAACAAAAGCAACTGCAGTTGCACAGAAAGCATGAGGGTTTACTGCATTTGTATTCATTAATGATGTCATTTTGCTGTGCAGTCTAACTATACAACGCTAGCCAACGTTCTTAGCAGATAAGAAGAATACAGCCTATGTAGCAGAAGTGGTTCAGTGAACTCTGCATGCATAATGACAAACTCTGCCTGAGACCCGAAGACGGAACTTAGCTCTGAATACTAATACTAATGCCATTGCTCTTGTTTAATGGGCTAATGGGTTCTTAAATTAGTCTTTCTGTGCTCCTGGGGTAATCTACTCTGCTCATTTAAATAAAGAATCTAAAACTTCCCTCAGTTAGATGGCTTGGTCTGTGCTGTGTGTGGGCTGCCAGAGAGGTCAAGGGGCACAGCTGGCAGACACTCCCTCACACCTACAAGCTATTCATTTAGTATCATCCCCCGGGCTGTGTAAAACTGTCTCAGAACAAGGGAAGAATGGCTGATTCCAGAACCATTACCTGCTGTGCCCCTCTCCGGGTATTGACTGCAGAGCTCAGAGAGGATGATAAGGTGAGGTACCATTACAGCACAATTGATCGGCATGCACTTAAATCCAATCCAGAGCCTGTTGCACAGGCCAGAGACTCCACCCCCCAGATCCAGTGACTTGACCAGATGTGTGTCTTTGTGTTTTTATTCTTAGGGTTTTCTCTTTTTTCACCCTCCTCCTTTTTCTGCATCAAGGATGAAAAGCTGACGTGACCAGAGTCCCTTAGCGTGTTTCATGTGTCCAAGCAGGTTACCAGCAGCTCCAGGGAGTCTGGACCCCCTGCCAAGGCACGCACACACACACACACACACACAGAGACATAGGGTGTGTACAACATCCTGCATGTATCTTTCCCTGGTTGGGCATGACAGTCCATTTCCGAGGCCAACAACCCAAATCAGATAGCAGCTAGCTGGAAGGGATGGAGGGTATTCTGCTGTTGAGGGTGGGAGAGATGGATCCCTACTGCTCCATGCTTTATGGAACAACAGACACAGACACTAACAGGCAAATAAACATTAGCTCACTGAGCCAACCTGCCTGCAGCACCACCCCCAGCTCAGTCCAGCCATATCCAGCTCTGTTGCAGTGTTCTTTATGAGAACGTCTTTTAAACCCAGACAGCCAGCGTGGCCTGACATAGATCAGAGCAGCTCCTACAGCGCTCTGACAGACAGAGTCACGGCCCACGCCATAAATCCAGCGCTCGCTAATAAAGCAATAAAAGACCATTAAAAGTCAGTGTCCCTCAGGACACAGAGATGGATGGGAGACAGGCAGTGGGTCCAGATACCTGACTCCCATCCTTTATGTTGACACTTTGGATACATCCCCTACACTGTAGACAGCTTGGAGACTGTATAAACATCTGAAATCTTTATGCCCGTCTTTGCTACTCTTTCTTTTCATGACACGAGCAGTGATTGAATTATCCTTCCTTCCCTCCCCCCTTTTATTAATACCTTATTCATGTCTCTCTGTCTCTTTTCTCTCTGTCCTCTTTACCTCTTCTCTCATTTTTGTCTTTCTTTGTTTCTCTCTCGTCTCATCTCTTCAATTTGTTCTCACCCCATGGAGGTGAAGGATCAAGAAGTTTAGAAGTTCAGAGCGCGGCGGTGAACCACTGTAGACCGAGAGCAGCTGGAATTACAGAGGTTGTGATGAAAGATACAGAAACAACAGTGAGCCACTGACAGAGAGAGAGAGAGAGAAGAGAGAGAGAGAGAGAGAGAGAGAAACAGAGAGAGAGAGACTTTGGTCTTGCTTTATTGAAACATTCTTAATTCATTTAAAACTCACCCCCACTCCTAAAATAAATAAAAAATAAAAATAAATAAAAATACACAAAAACCATCTCCTACAACCGTATATCCAAAACATCTTCCCCAGCAATACAGACAGCCCCCCAACACACCATATCTCCTCAAACATCTCCACACATTTGATCATTTTATAGAACTCAAACTCAACCCTAAGGCGCGCAGAGACCATCCCATGAAACAGTAGTAAAGGGTCTGTTATCCCCCACCTTTGACCCTGTTCCTCCTTGTTAGCCAAATAGCTAACTTTGCCTGAGCAAACAGAAAATTCAACAAAACACATTTTTCTTTCTCCTTACTCGAATACCTGTATCCCATTATAAACATCCCAACAGCAAAAACCACCCCCAACCTGTCACACAGACATTCCAACAGAGACATTAATGGCATTAACCTGGTGCACACAGAAAACACATGAATTACAGTTTCTTTCATTTGACAGAAAGGACACCCCTGCCCAATTCCCGGATCAACCCGTGCCAACCAGCTGTTAGTGGCCAGGGCTCCATGAAGAACCCTCCACTGGAGGTCCCCTGACCTCTTTGGTACTGGGGGTTTGTAGAGCGCCCTCCATCTAAAACCCACCATACTCTCCGCCCCACATACCCCCTGCCACTGATGTGCCTTCACTCCTGTTAGGCTTCTAATGCTCCTCACCTTAACGCAGAGGTTGTAGAGGGCTTTACCTCCCACCCCCTCAAACTCCCCAGGCTCGGAGTGTTAAAATCTAACAAGTCCTCCAGACCCCTTGCCAGTCTCCAGTCTCTGCCGTCACCTGCAGTGGCGGGAACATTGGTGGCCCCTCTCCCTTTGGCCTCTCAAACACCCCCCTTACCGGCTCAGACAGTGCCTCCTGGACCTCCTCCAGGAATCTCTCCAGCAGCCTAAGAGACGTTATTCCTGTTTGTTGCGCCAAGACCTCCGGGGTTTTCCACCCCTCCTCTCCCAGCAGTCTCAGGTCACCCAGCCTTTGTAAACCCCCTGCCATCAGTTGCCTCTGCAGGGTGGCCGACTGAACCGATCTCAAAGGGATGGCTGGGTTGTGGAAGATGGGCTCCTCCCACACCCACTGCCCAGGCTCCACACCCCCTTCTCGTGTGGGCCTTAGCAGCTGCCAGGCCCTCAGCACCGCAGAGTAAAACTCTGAGAGACCTGCTGTACTCAGCCTCTCCAGCTTCATGAGGAACAGCTGCCGGTCCAACCCTAATCCGCCAGCTCTCCTCAGCAGCGCGCATGCTGGTTCCCTCCAGCCAACATCAGTGTGGTACAGCAGTCTCTGCACCGCCTTTAGTCGGAAAGCAGCCATCCTGCTCTCCAGTTCCACCAGGCCCTGTCCTCCTTCGTGGACGGTCATGTACAAAACTGCTGCCTTCAGCCAGTGATGTCCCGACCAAAAAAGTCCACCAGCTTGCGTTGCAGGTCTGCAAGCAGACCGGCGGGGGTTGAGGACAGCCAGTTTATGCCACAAGGAAGATGCCACCAGGTTGTTGATTATCAGCACCCTCCCTCTATATGACACTTGGGACAGGAGCCACCTCCACCTGGCCAGTCTTGACACCACTGCCTGTGTCAGCCCCTCCCAGTTCTTGCTGACCCACCTCTCCGAGCCCAGGTACACCCCCAACACTTTAAGCCCTTCACAACCCCACTGCAAACCCCTGGAAGCAGAGGAGGAGCCCTATCCCCCATGCCCCACATAACAGAGCTTTGCTCTTTCCCCAGTTTACCTTAGCTGATGAAGCTCCCTCATACACCTTCAGACTGGTCTCTAGTTCCTGCATATCTTGCCCATCCCTGACCATCACAGAAACATCATCTGCATATGCTGAGACTGCAATTCCTGTCACCACATCCATGCCTGTCCAGCACACTCCCCGCAGTCTCCTGCGTAGCAGTCCTAAAAAAGGCTCAATGGCTAGTGTGTACAGCTGCCCAGATAGAGGGCATCCTTGTCTAATGCCCCGTCTCACCCAGACTGGCCTACTGAGCCCCCTCCCACCTTAACCATACATGACGCCCCAGCATACAACAGCTTCACACAGGTCACAAAACTCTTCCCAAACCCAAACACAGACATCGCATTAAACAGATACTCATGATCCACTCTATCAAAAGCCTTCTCTTGATCTAAAGAGACCAGTCCAAAGTTCACATTAGAACCTCTCGACAAGTCCAACATGTCCCTAATCAAGAACAAGTTGTCCGTGATTGAGCGTCCCGGTACACAATATGTCTGGTCCTTGTGTATTATAGAGTCCAGATGGGACTTCAGTCTGTTAGAGAGGACCTTGGCAAAAATCTTGTAGTCCGCACAGAGTAATGCCACAGGCCTCCAGTTCTTAAGTTTACACAAGTCCCCTTTTTTGGGCAGGAGAGTCAGAGCGCCCGACGGCAGCTCATCGGCAACTCTCCTACCCCTACGCATTCTCGCAACACGCAAAGAAATCCTGTCCAATTGTTCCCCAGAATTTTTTGTAAAATTCCACTGGAAGTCCATCAACCCCGGGTGCACGACCGGGGACATCTGGGTTACTGCCTCTGCCAGTTCATGTGACAACAGAGGAATGTCCATTTCATCCTCTGTGCCCGAGAGAGCTTAGGGAGTCCTGCGAACAAGACCTGAGCACACATAGGATCACACATTTCTGCCCTATACAATTCAGTATAAAACTCCACAGTCCGCTCCCGCATCTCCCCCACCACAGAGGTCACCCGCCCATCAGACAGCCGTAGACAATGCATACCCTTGGCTTCACTGCTCTGTCTTTCCAAACCAAAGAAGAAGGAGCTAGGAGCATCCATCTCCTTGAGCATGGAGAACCTAGCTCTTACAAGTGCTCCCTTTGCTTTAACCTGGAAAAAACTGCCCAGGTCCCTACGTAATTCGGCTAAGTTAGCCTGGAGGCCTACATTGCCTTGCCCCACCATCTCTACCTCCATCTCACTAATACACCGCTCTAGTTCCCCCAACACTCTCCTAGCCTCTGAGGATGAGAGAGCTGTGTACTGTTGACAGAAAAGCCGAATTTGCACTTTCCCCACATCCCACCACTGACTCAGAGACTCATACTCCTCTCTTCGCTGCCCCCATCTTTCCCAAAAGTCTGAAACCTGAGCAAAAGTGGCATCTTGTAAGAGCTTTACATTGAACTTCCAATAAGATGCCTGCCGGGGCCCTGGTGAAATAGACAGCCGAGCCATGGTCATGTGGTGATCCGAAACCCCACTGGGAGAATGGTAGCACCCAGAAGCCTATTGCTCTGATTCCTGGACATGTAAAAACGATCAAGTCGAGCTGCACTCACCCTAGCCCCAAAAACCTTCACCCACGTATACTGTCTTGTGTTTGGATGTTTAGTTCTCCAAACATCCACTAGGTCAAACTGATTAAAGATGTCCCTTAACACTCCCACTGACACTGAATGAGGCTCTTCCCCATTTCTGTCTTTTGTAAAATCCATTGTACAGTTCCAGTCACCTCCGATCACCAGCGTCTCCTCAGGCGCTACTTGTGAGAGTTCCTGTCTAAGACTCCCAAATAGAACCCCTCTTTCTCTCCCTGTGTTAGGCGCATACACATTTATAAAGACAAAACACATGTTGTTAATTTCTGCTTTAACAACAAGCAACCTACCCCTACACACCTCCTTTGAGGAGCAAATTTTTACAGCCAGACCCGGTGCAAAAAGGACTGCCACCCCTGCACTAAGATTTGTCCCATGGCTCAACACACATGCCCCTTTCCACCAGAGCCGCCAATCAACTTCATTCACCACATCACTATGCGTCTCCTGCAGAAACAACACCTGTACTTGTTTATGTTTTACATATTCACTCAACACACTCCTCTTTCCCGCATCTCTGGCGCCATTTATATTGAGTGAGCCTACCCGAAGAGTCTCCATAAGAAGTGGGAGAAAAGCCAGCAGAGAAATAGACCAATAGCAAAGCTCAAAAGCCCCAGTGTCAGTAAGAAATTAAACATTTAAACAGTGTCTGAAGGTAAACCTTTACGCACTGTTGTGACCCACTTCCTCAACCTAAACCGTTTCTTGGGTGAGAGGACACCATGCCCCTCATTTCTCATAGCATGTTGTACTGATCTTACAAACTTTCTAGGATCAGGAAAAAAGCCTCAAGATTAACTTTTTTCCCCTTAGTCTCATTCAGGAACCTTGTCAGTTCTCTCAACGTGTACTTAGACCCCTCTGGTTGACTGGCTGTCAGCTCCGGGCCAATTGAAGAGGAGTCTGAAAAAATACCTCCTCATCCTCTTCCTCAGACTCACTTTCCTCCTCTTCGCTATCTCCCACCCTGACCACCTGCCCTTTCTCTCTGGTTAGGGCCTCACCCACAGCAACAGGCAACATTTCCATGGTGCCTTTGTCCACACCCTTTTTCTTTTTCCTCTTGACACCCTCCTCCTCCTCCCCTAATCTCTTACACTTCCCCACTATACTCTCCTCATCCACTAGAATAACCTGACTAGACACAGTATCATCTGCACCACCCTCCATAGCATGACTAGGGCCAGCCTCAGCTACAACACCCTCCATAGCATGACTAGGGCCAGCCTCAGCTACAACACCCTCCATAGCATGACTAGGGCCAGCCTCAGCTACAACACCCTCCATAGCATGTCTAGGGCCAGCCTCAGCTACAACACCCTCCATAGCATGACTAGGGCCAGCCTCAGCTATACCACCCTCCATAGCATGTCTAGGCCCAGCCTCAGCTACCCCACCATCTCTAGCCTGACTAGACGCAGCCTCTGCTTCTCCACCATCTCTAGCCTGACTAGACCCAGCCTCATCTACACCACCATCTCTAGACTGACTAGGCCCAGCCTCTGCTGTCTGCATCTCCTTACCCCCTGCATTTTCACCTTGATTTCCCCCCCTTGCGCTCGTACCCTCCCCTTGTCTATGGCCTTTATGTGGGCACGCAAAGCTCTTGTGCCCCAAATCCCCACATTCAAAACACCGTAGACTATCTGTGCTGGCAAAACCTGCATAGAGCCCTTCCCCATGCCTCACTTTAAAATGCACATTTAGCTGTTGCTCATTATTGTTCAGAAACATAAACACTTGCCTCCTGAATGAAACAACGTGCTTAACGGCATCTGCCTGAAAACCTGCTGACAGTACACGGAAACCGCTAGCAAACTTACCAAAACGACTCAGCTCTTTCCTAATTTGATCATCCGTAATAAACGGAGGCAAATTTGCCACTACAACTCTTGTTGAAGGGGTAGAGAGAGGTGAAATTGACACCAACACATCCCTTACAAATATTCCGCTAGCAATTAGCCTACCGACCAAATTAGCCCTTTTCATGAACACAACCACAGCCTTGTTCATTCTAGAAGCAGAATGTATAAACTCAGCTCCTACCTGTTCACCGACCACGAGCAGAACCTCCTCCACCTTAACTCCGTTCTCAGGAACACACCTGAAACCATGCTGTATCGACAGCGTCTCCTGCGCACTAGGCTGAGAAGCCATTGAGCACACTATACCTTGCAACCCCCCGGAACGTTACTCTGTCCTCTTCCACCCTAACTTTGAAAAAAAAAACTTTGGATACCGCTAAAAACAAATATTGCATTAACCCTCCACCATAGAAAATAACATGTAAAGAATAGAATCAAGAAAGTTAGTTAGGATAGAGCTTTCCACACCAAACACTCAAACTCCAAAAACACCCAGCATGCACCGAGAGAGAGAGAGAGAGAGAGAGAGAGAGAGAGAGAGAGAGAGAGAGAGAGAGAGAGAGAGAGAGAGAGAGAGAGAGAGAGAGAGAGAGAGAGAGAGAGAGAGAGAGCTAGAGAGCTAGAGAGAGAGAGAGGGAGAGAGCTGGAGAGAGAGAGAGCTAGAGAGCTAGAGAGAGAGAGAGAGCTAGAGAGAGATAGAGAGAGCTAGAGAGAGAGAGAGAGGGAGAGAGCTAGAGAGAGAGAGAGAGAGAGGAGAGAGCTAGAGAGAGAGAGCTAGAGAGAGATAGAGAGAGCTAGAGAGAGGGAGAGAGCTAGAGAGAGAGAGAGAGAGAGGAGAGCTAGAGAGAGAGAGAGAGAGAGAGAGAGAGAGAGAGAGAGAGAGAGAGAGAGAGAGAGAGAGAGAGAGAGGGGTCACAACTCCTGCAGCTTTGTCGCACGCTGGGTATGTACATAGTCAACGGTAGGCTTCGAGGGGACTCCTATGGTAGGTACACCTATAGCTCATCTCTTGGCAGTAGTACTGTAGACTACTTTATCACTGACCTCAACCCAGAATCTCTCAGAGCGTTCATAGTCAGTCCACTAACACCCCTATCAGACCACAGCAAAATCACAGTCTACTTAAACAGAGCAATACTCAATCATGAGGCATCAAAGCCAAAGGAACTGAGTAACATTAAGAAATGCTATAGATGGAAGGAATGCAGTTTGAAACCTACCAAAAACAATTAGGCAACAACAAATTCAATCCCTTTTAGACAATTTCCTGGGTAAAACGTTCCACTGTAATAGTGAAGGTGTAAACTTGGCAGTAGAAAATCTTAACAGTATATTTGACCTCTCAGCTTCCCTATCAAATCTAAAAATCTCAAATAGAAAACCGAAGAAAATTAACAATAATGACAAATGGTTTGATGAAGAATGCAAAAATCTAAGAAAGAAATTGAGAAACCTGTCCAACCAAAAACATAGAGACCCGGAAAAACTGAGTCTACGCCTTCACTATGGTGAATCACTAAAACAATACAGAAATACACTACGGAAAAAGAAGGAACAGCATGTCAGAAATCAGCTCAATATAATTGAAGAATCCATAGACTCTAACCACTTCTGGGAAAATTGGAAAACACTAAACAAACAACAACACGAAGAATTATCTATCCAAAATGGAGATGTATGGGTAAACCACTTCTCCAATCTTTTTGGATCTATAACAAAGAATAAAGAGCAAAAACATATACATGATCAAATACAGATCTTAGAATCAACTATTAAAGACTACCAGGACCCACTGGATTCTCCAATTACATTGAATGAGTTACAGGACAAAATAAAAACCCTCCAACCCAAAAAGGCCTGTGGTGTCGATGGTATCCTCAATGAAATGATCAAATATACAGACAACAAATTCCAATTGGCTATACTAAAACTCTTTAACATCATACTTAGCTCTGGCATCTTCCCCAATATTTGGAACCAAGGACTGATCACCCCAATCCACAAAAGTGGAGACAAATTTGACCCCAATAACTACCGTGGTATATGTGTCAACAGTAACCTTGGGAAAATCCTCTGCATTATTATTAACAGCAGACTCGTACATTTCCTCAATGAAAACAATGTACTGAGCAAATGTCAAATTGGCTTTTTACCAAATTACCGTACAACAGACCATGTATTTACCCTGCACACCCTAATTGACAACCAAACAAACCAAAACAAAGGCAAAGTCTTCTCATGCTTTGTTGATTTCAAAAAAGCCTTCGACTCAATCTGGCATGAGGGTCTGCTATACAGACTGATGGAAAGTGGTGTTGGGGGTAAAACATATGACATTATAAAATCCATGTACACAAACAACAAGTGTGCGGTTAAAATTTGAAAAAAACACACACATTTCTTCACACAGGGTCGTGGGGTTAGACAGGGATGCAGCTTAAGCCCCACCCTCTTCAACATATATATCAACGAATTGGCGCGGGCACTAGAAAAGTCTGCAGCACCCGGCCTCCCCCTGCTAGAATCCGAAGTCAAATGTCTGCTGTTTGCTGATGATCTGGTGCTTCTGTCACCAACCAAGAAGGGCCTACAGCAGCACCTAGATCTTATGCACAGATTCTGTCAGACCTGGGCCCTGACAGTAAATCTCAGTAAGACCAAAATAATGGTGTTCCAAAAAAGGTCCAGTCACCAGGACCACAAATTCAAATTCCATCTAGACACTGTTGCCCTAGAGCACACAAAAAACTATACATACCTTGGCCTAAACATCAGCGCCACAGGTAACTTCCACAAAGCTGTGAACGATCTGAGAGACAAGGCAAGAAGGGCATTCTATGCCATCAAAAGAAACATACATTTCAACATACCAATTAGGATTTGGCTAAAAATACATGAATCAGTCATAGAGCCCATTGCCCTTTATGGTTGTGAGCTCACCAACCAAGACTTCACAAAATGGGACAAACACCAAATTGAGACTGCACGCAGAATTCTGCAAAAATATCCTCCGTGTACAACGTAAAACACCAAATAATGCATGCAGAGCAGAATTAGGCCGATACCCACTAATTATCAAAATCCAGAAAAGAGCCATTAAATTCTACAACCACCTAAAAGGAAGCGATTCACAAACCTTCCATAACAAAGCCATCACCTACAGAGAGATGAACCTGGAGAAGAGTCCCCTAAGCAAGCTGGTCCTGGGGCTCTGTTCACAAACACAAACACACCCTACAGAGCCCCAGGACAACAGCACAATTAGACCCAACCAAATCATGAGAAAACAAAAAGATAATTACTTAACACATTGGAAAGAATTAACAAAAAAACAGAGCAAACTAGAATGCTATTTGGCCCTACACAGAGAGTACACAGCGGCAGAATACCTGACCACTGTGACTGACCCAAAATTAAGGAAAGCTTTGACTATGTACAGACTCAGTGAGCATAGCCTTGCTATTGAGAAAGGCCGCCGTAGGCAGACATGGCTCTCCAGAGAAGACAGGCTATGTGCTCACTGCCCACAAAATGAGGTGGAAACTGAGCTGCACTTCCTAACCTCCTGCCCAATGTATGACCATATTAGAGATACATATTTCCCCCAGATCACACAGATCCACAAAGAATTCGAAAACAAATCCAATTTTGAAAATCTCCCATATCTGCTGGGTGAAATTCCACAGTGTGCCATCACAGCAGCAAGATTTGTGACCTGTTGCCACGAGAAAAGGGCAACCAGTGAAGAACAAACACCATTGTAAATACAACCCATATTTATGCTTATTTATTTTATCTTGTATCCTTTAACTATTTGTACATTGTATATATATATATATATATATATATATATATAATATGACATTTGTAATGTCTTTACTGTTTTGAAACTTCTGTATGTGTAATGTTTACTGTTCATTTTTGTTGTTTTTCACCTTATATATTCACTTTGTATGTTGTCTACCTCACTTGCTTTGGCAATGTTAACACATGTTTCCCATGCCAATAAAGCCCTTGAATTGAATTGAATTGAATTGAGAGAGCGAGAGAGCTATAGAGAGAGAGAGCTAGAGAGAGCTAGAGAGAGAGAGCTAGAGAGAGCTAGAGAGAGAGAGCTAGAGAGCTAGAGAGAGAGAGAGAGCTAGAGAGAGAGAGAGAGAGAGAGAGAGAGAGAGAGAGAGAGAGAGAGAGGGGGGGGGGAGAGCTAGAGAGAGAGAGAGAGCTAGAGAGAGAGAGAGAGAGAGAGAGAGAGAGAGAGAGAGAGAGAGAGAGAGAGAGAGAGAGACCAGCCTCCCGCAGTCTATCGAGCAACTTCACAGCAAACATAGCCAAAATAATCTCTGACAGGCAAATCGCCCGATAACTGCAGTAATTCATCGTGCTTTGTGTCCAAATTATGATTAATGGAAAATAAACAACGTTGATGTGGAGCTAGGTTTGATTTTCTATGCACGGCGCCACAGCCCCTCTGAAGTTGAGCTAATCCTGGGTCTTTAGCGGTGAGGAATGCACTGGGCTCATTGACTCCTCCACCCAGCTGACTACGTGCTATATGCCTATGGACCAGACCAATCAATGGGCCTTGTCTCATGGAGAGAGGAGGGGCTGAGTCCTCGGCGCTAAGCCCGCACACTCACAGCCAACAGGCCTCTCTGTTGCTAATAACCAGGCTGGTGCCGGCTAGCACGTAAATATATTAATGGCCAAATGTGCCACGTGTGCAAACGGGCGGGCCAAGGAGAGAGAGAGAGGGGCTGGAGAGAGAGAGGGAGAGAGAGAGAGGGTCCGGAGAGAGGCAGGATATCCTAATGGTTAGAGTGTTGGACTAGTAACCGGAAGGTTGCAAGTCCAGTAACCGGAAGGTTGCAAGTTCAAATCCCCTGACAAGGTACAAATCTGTCGTTCTGCCCCTGAACAGGCAGTTAACCCACTGTTCCTAGGCCGTCATTGAAAATAAGAATTTGTTCTTAACTGACTTGTCTAGTTAAATAAAGGTTAAAAAAAGGAGAGAAAGAGAGAGGGGCCAGAGAGAGGGGGAGGAAAGAGAGAGGGGCTGATCAATTGTTCATTTTACAAAGTCAGTGAGTTGTGTCAGTGGTGTCAATAAGTGAATTCATTTGTCTGTGGGTCTCCAGAGCATGACATCGTATCACTCTGTTTTCCTCGCACTCATACATAAAACCAATGCTAACACACACACACAGAGAGACAGCCAAACACACACACAGAGAGACAGCCAAACACACACACAGAGAGACAGCCAAACACACTACACCACACACACATACATTGAATTATATGTGTCATCCTCTAACACCCCTGAGCCTGGCAATGTCCACTGATCCTGTGAGTGACATCAGTCCCCCTCAGAGACAGTCTCCTGACCGGTGGCAGCCTGGAGCTCTCATTACAAAGCCATCACCTCAAACACACTACCGCAATACTCAGAGAGATCTCTGGCTCTGCCTTCAATACAACCGAGGGAGGGAGAGAGAGAGAGAGAGAGAGAGAGAGAGAGAGAGAGAGAGAGAGAGAGAGAGAGAGAGAGAGAGAGAGAGAGAGAGAGAGAGAGAGAGAGAGAGAGAGAGAGAGAGAGACAGAGACAGAGACAGAGACAGAGACAGAGGCACAGGTACAGGTACAGGTACAGGTACACACAAAAAAACAACACCCATCTTCTCTCACACAGGCACAAATACTCACCTGCAGAGAAAGAACAAACCACCCTCCATCTTTCCCTTTCAGTCTTTAGTCCCACAGGTCTAAATCCCCCTACAGCCTGTAGTGTTTCTCTGGGTGCTGCTGTGACTGTGACTGGTGTAGGCTCTATCAGTGGCGTTAGTTTGCAGCCCTTCACAGTGGCCCCATGCTAGGCCTACACTGGGAGACGTTAATAATCACACACACACACAATGTCACTCACGCTTACCTGCACATCTGCCAGCTGCCACAGCAACATGCCGCGAGCAGGGACAGGAGCAGATTGCATCCTGGGTGATATATACTGCACCATGGGTAGGAGCCGTGTCTGTTCAATTACAATCATTACCGTCGCTTACAGGGGATCTGTCATCATCACAATGAATCTTATCAATGAACAAAATCCCATTGTGATCAATCAACCAACCCAACTGTGAGGAGAAATGTATTATTGACTTTATCCATAAAAGTGTTTGCATCGTAAAATGAAGATGGTGCTCTTTTCTATGGGATATGTGAAATGAGAGAGCAAGACAACTTCCTTGTACTTTTTCCATACGAAATGAAAGTCTGTAGGAATGTGAGATTCAGGGAGAAAGTTTAGAGGGAAGTGGGTTTGTTCTGTGATCAGCCAACATCTGGACAGAATACATTTAACAACTATTTTCTTTCAACCTCAAAACTCCCACTTTACAAAATACATTACTTGCGCAAACAAATGCCTACCTCATTCATACTTTCTCTTTTTAAATGACTGCTGTTCCTTAATCCCAGGGCTTTCAGGTTGAGCTGTCCATCAAAGCCAGCCCTGCTAAATGGAACCAAACAGTTCTGCCGGAGACAACAGCGCCTCAGATTCCATTACGTAGAGTGAGGCCAGACATCACAGAACCCTGGGAGGCAGTGGGACACATGCAGGACGAACGAAGGAGAACAGCTCAATGGACCACGGTGCAATGTCTCTCCTCCCTCTGTTCTGCCTCTGTCTTCCAGGGCTCGCCTTCCTCATTCACACACTACTTTTCCAGGCTGTTACACACCACACATTTTCATCTCCCTCACTGTATTACTGCAGCCTCCTGGGGCACAGAGACAACAGACTCAGAGAGAGAAAAGGGGAGAGCGATAAAAAGGAAGATAGAGGGTGAGGGACAGTAAGAGAAAGAGACAGACAGAAAGAGAGAGGGGGGAAATAAGGGGAGAGAGAGTAGCAGAGAGAGATAAGGGAGAGAGAGTAGCAGAGAGAAATAAGGGGAGAGAGAGTAGCAGAGAGAGATAAGGGAGAGAGAACACAGGGGATTCCATCTTTCTTTAATGGGATCCCTTAAAGGTTCAAAGCAGCCATTTTTGTCTCAAAATCAAATCATTTCTGGGTAACAATTACGTACCTTACTGTGATTTTTTTTCAATTAAATTGATCAAAAACGAACAAAAATAGCTCCTTCGCAAAGAGCAATTTCTCAAGCAAGAATTTTGCTAGGACTGTCTGGGAGTCGTCCGAATGGGGAAAACTGAAAACGAGCTGTTATTTTTATTACCTTCATTTAACCAGGCAAGTCAGTTAAGAACAATGACGGCCTAGGAACAGTGGGTTAACTGCCTGTTCAGGGACAGAACGACAGATTTGTACCTTGTCAGCTCGGGGGTTTGAACTTGCAACCTTTCGGTTACTAGTGCAACGCTCTAACCACTACCCTGCCGCCCCTTTGGCAGAAAGGTTTGGAACTCTCTTTCTCAATGGGTGGGTAATGTTAATGGTGATGTTAGGCACGACAAAGCCTATTCCCTCTCAGGAAACTAAAAAGATTTGGCATGGGTCCTCAGATCCTCAAACGGTTCTACAGCTGCAACATCGAGAGCATCCTGACTGGTTGCATCACTGCCTGGTACGGCAATTGCACTTCAGAGGGTAGTGTGTTTGGCCACCCCAGTCATAGACTGTTCTCTCTACTACCGCATGGCAAGCGATACCGGAGTGCCATGTCTAGGACAAAAAGGCTTCTGAACAGTTTTTACCCCCAAGCCATAAGACTCCTGAACAGGTAATCAAATGGCTACCCGGACTATCTGCATTATGTCCCACCACCCGCCAACCCCTCTTTTACACTGCTGCTACTCTCTGTTCATCATATATGCATAGTCACTTTAACCATATCTACATGTACATACTACCTCAATCAGCCTGACTAACCGGTGTCTGTATGTAGCCTCGCTACTTTTATAGCCTCGCTACTGTATTTAGCCTGTCTTTTTACTGTTGTTTTATTTCTTTACCTACCTATTGTTCCCCTAATACCTTTCTTACACTGTTGGTTAGAGCCTGTAAGTAAGAATTTCACTGTATTCACAATTTCATCTGTTGTATTCGGCGAACGTGACAAGTAAACTTTGATTTGATTTGATATATATATAAAACACAGGTAAATCACGTTTTTGACTGCACTCGGCCTTTAACCATTCACTCTCTTTAGAGAGGCTCCCTTTGATTAAAAAAAGCAAGGGCTCAATGGATTTCTAACTCACACATCATACTCTTCATGACAGTGGGTTGTGTCCTCTGCCTTCTGCTGCTCATGGCACAGGCACACATACTCCCTCTAATGTTAAACTGCCCTACCTTCCTCCAGGCTACCCCAGAGGTGACACTGATCTCTGGCTGCACTCTCCATCTCAGCCTGGCCTCTATGGAAGCTCTGATGGAGTGTTTTTTCTCCAGCTCCTGTGCTGCATTAGGATGCGATTGACTCTCATATCTCTCTGGAGACTACCCAGTACAGTACAGTATGGTTCGGGCAACAGAGGAGAGGATGAATGGCCATCAGGACCAATCTCACTTACAGATGAGAGGCCTCCCACTCTCCTCTCTCTACCTCCCTGCTGGGAGGATCTCTCCTCTCCTCCTCTCTGGATTGCACAGCATCAATCACAGTGGCACACAGTGAATCTGCTAATGCCAGCGTACAGCTGATCTCAGATCAGTCTGTCGCACTGCTATCCGGGATCCCTCTGTCATTCATCTAGCTTATCGCCCAGGAGTATCTGGTCTGTCCCCTCCCTGCCTGCTTTTAGCCTCATACTCAAACACAATCACAAATGCACACAATACACTCCTCCGCATTCACAATCACTCAGCCAGATAAATCCCCTGCATGCCGGGAGGAAAAGGATGGCCATGCCATGTAGGAGCCTCACAGGATAGGCCTTATTGCTGTCTGGTGGGGGTTCTGAGAAGTGGGAGAGGAGTCTGGATGTGGGAAGGTATAGAGGAGGGGGTATGTGGAGATAAAATGGGACCACAGAGGCTGACAAAGGGGAAGCAACATAGCTTGGAGATATGCTGGTGAGAATCCTCAATTCTCAATACAAAGAGGCGTGTGTGTGTGTGTGTGTGTGTGTGTGTGTGTGTGTGTGTGTGTGTGTGTGTGTGTGTGTGTGTGTGTGTGTGTGTGTGTGTGTGTGTGTGTGTGTGTGTGTGTGTGTGTGTGTGTGTGTGTGTGTGTGTGTGTGTGTGTGTGTGTGTGTGTGTGTGTGTGTGTGTGTGTGGCACGCATGTGTATTGACGATGGTTCAGTGAAAGAGGAGGCCAGGTTTGCTCGAGTGATCTCATTGAAATGTAGAGTACTGCACCTATCTTCATGTTACTGCCATTGAGAATTAAGTCGCCAAACCTTTCCTCTCTCTGGGGACCTCTCCATCTCCCCCTCTGCACTGTACTAATGACACGGTCCCTGTAGACTGCCACTACTGGACAGAGACACAATGGGGAAATAATTACACTCTTTCTCACTCTGTACAAAATGCAAAGCAGAGAATGAAAGAGAAGAGCAGAGAGGAGGTGGTGGGGAGGAGGAGGGTGGGGGTTAGAGACAAGGATGAGAGAGAAGAGCAGAGAGGAGGTGGTGGGGATGAGGAGGGTGGGGGTTAGAGACAAGGATGAGAGAGAAGAGCACAGAGGAGGTGGTGGGGAGGAGGAGGGTAGGGGTTTGAGATAAGGATGAGAGAGAAAAGCAGAGAGGAGGTGGTGGGGAGGAGGAGGGTGGGGGTTAGAGACAAGGATGAGAGAGAAGAGCAGAGAGGAGGTGGTGGGGAGGAGGAGGGTGGGGGTTAGAGACAAGGATGACTAACAATTACAACATAATAGGGGTTGGCTCTCATTTCTGCTCTCATTAACATGCACCAAGTCATTTTCCTCTTAATGTGTGTGTGTGTGTGTGTGTGTGTGAGAGAGAGAGAGAGAGAGAGAGAGAGAGAGAGAGAGAGAGAGAGAGAGAGAGAGAGAGAGAGAGAGAGAGAGAGAGAGAGGGAGAGAGAGAGAGAGAGAGAGAGAGAGAGAGAGAGCTAGAGAGAGAGAGCTAGAGAGAGAGCTAGAGAGAGAGAGCTAGAGTGAGAGAGAGGGAGAGAGAGACGTGATTCCCATGCCAAAAAAAGCCCCTTTCAATTGAATTGAAAGAGTTTGTGAATAATATTAATATTTATTCTCTATTGCATGATGTCTGTTTCTGCACGTTAATAAAAGCCTTTCACTTCAGTCCAGCCCTGCTGTGAGTAGAGCGTTCAGCTGCGCATTTTCTCACTGCGCGCCTACGTCTCCGCTCCTTCTCTATTCTCACCAGATCAGGATCCAGACGAAGCCGTTAGAGCCCCGGTGAAAAAGAGCCAGATCAGCTGAACAGCCTTACCGACCACTCGATAGCCGCTAATAAACAGCACCGAGCCCCGATTAACGCTTATTTAGCCTCGCACTGAACACTGCATCAATCCCGCCGTTTGTCTCTGTTTTACACTCTCTACCTTACTGCGAGCAGATTCAAATGACAGTGGATTGGATTTTTCTAAAGTTCCCTCGTTTTAATTTAAGACCGTCTATTGCAATCCAGTGTAAGGATTTGGATTAAGCAATGTAAAGAATACAGGAATCTGAAGTGACTTTAATGGCCAGAGATTGAGGATAAATAGTTTCATTCTTGTATTTTTCTCCAAAACGTCCTCCTCTCATAGGGTGGTCATTGAGCAAATTGAGCACACTATAGAGACCCAGAACATCAAAGTTATTTTCCCCTTTAGCAGTAACCACCCCTCCTCTGTGCGGCATGAAAAATGGTAGCCTGCCTAGTGCCTACACCTTCGAAAAGCAAAGTCGTCTCTTGACCCTGGTCCCTATTTCATTAGCCTATCACTGAACGTGTGCGCCCGAGCCCATGGAACAGTCACGAAACAAACAGGAAAGCAGGTGATCTATACAAATCAATGCAAGGAATTAAGAATGAAAAATACCCTCTTACCTAAATCTATAAAACCGACGGCATAATCAAATTGTTTAGGAATCCGGGGATAGCTCGCTTGCTGTGTTACTTTTTCTTCACTTCACTGAATCCGGTTTCCGACTATAAACCTAATCCTTACAGCTGCCTGCCAATCTGGCGAAGCCGGTCACAGTCAGGCGAGCAGCAGGGTGGGCTACAGTTTATCCGGGTACCACCGCGCTGGAGCTGGGTGAGCTGTCTGAGTTTGGTTACAGACTGGTTCCACCCTCTAGTTACAGTATCTTACTGCGTCCCATAACAACGGAAACCAAACGAAGACAGTGGCATAGAGATTTAGAGGTTCATGACAGAAAAAAAGTAACCAAAAGTGAATACATCCAAAAGAGCGAAAAGAGACTAATGTTTTCTAAACGTTCAACACTAGTTCATTGTGTTATTGACAATGGTCCCCCGCCAATGCCCGTCAGACGGGTTCGCTAGCCGCTGGAGAGATGCAAGAGTGATGGTGATGGTAGAATGATAGTTGCGCTCCCCCGCGCGCACACCTCTCGAGCTGGGATCGATTTGACAGGAGAATTGTGAGCTGTCTTTCCCATTCTGAACACATGCGCTGCGCCCGCCCGCCCCATTTGCAATCTATCAAGTATAGGCTACGTTCAGTGATGTCATAGTTTACAAGTCGCCAAGTGAGGGCTGTGCTGAAATGACGGCATGGCAAGTGTGAGGAGAAAACCAAGTGATGATGACGAGCTCAGTGCGATCCAAAAGTTATTCGTTTAGTCAGCATTGCGTTTCTGTGGGCTGGGGGGTGAGGGTCCTCTAATCGGTTTTAGACAGATTGGCAGATGCTCAACTATAGATCAATTTAATCGATTACACTTAGCATCACATAATAGGCCGGCTCACTTCCACACTTCAATCACATTACAAACGCCGCATAAATATCAATAGGCCTACTTGATTCTGTGCCCATCTGTAAGCGCGTTGGTGTAATGTAAACCCCCGAGGTGGTGTTAAACATAATTTAATCATCTCCGTCTCACAGATATGCTCCAAGAGAAAAGCTATCATTTATTTGATCCCAAGATTATTCTATGAGGGCTTTGCGATTGATTGTTTAGCGCAGTAGCCAATTTAGGCTAGTCATTAGGCTTTGGCCAGGTCGATGTCCGCTAACGACCTAATGTGAGGAGGATCCGATATGTTCAGATGTTTTTCACGGAACATATGAAGGGGGCTTATCTTTCTGCTCACTAGGCTATATGTTTATAGTCTACACAACTTCCGTTACATTGATCGAATAAGCGAAAAATAGGCATACTGTAGCCTATGCTGCAGAAGTGAATGCTTTGGTGGAGAGAGCATTAAATAAAATGTGTTCTGAGTGTGCTCAGATAAAACACGACTAGACCCGGTGCAATTCAGTCAGTATATTCAATCTCTCCTTGCGATTAATTTCCAGCATCGAGTAGTCTACACTTCTACTGCCCAGGCCCCAGACATTTATCTAATAAAATATTTACCACAGACTACCTCGCGAAGCTCCACGCTGGATTTTTACGACTTGGTTTAAGTGAGCCAGCGGCTAGAATGTGAGCTGTAACGTTTCAGTTGAAGGTGTAGACTACCTCTGTCTTTGCATGTCACTTAGTTTCATGGTGACTCGTTATTTCGTTCTGATGAGGTTGTAGGTTAACCTGGGCTAAAAGTAAGCCTACATGTATGAATGTGCCTGTCTGCATGAAATATAATTTTAAATAGACATTTGAGAAGATACTGCTGCTTTGAAAATAACCATAGGAAGCGCATACAAACGAAACACTACAGGCTTCAAATGGCAGATCTGTCAGCCAATGTTGCAATTTTCCGTCACTGACTCTCAGCAGTCTGTCTCTTCTTCCAATAGAGGACAGGGCCGACCAAACAGTGCTCCCGCACATTGGCTAACCAGGCTATCTGCATTGTGTCCCATCCACCACCCGCCAACACCTATTTTACGCTACTGCTACTCTCTGTTCATCTTATATGCATAATCACTTTAACCATACTACTGTATATAACCTGTCTTTTTACTGTTGTTTTATTTCTTTACTTACCTATTGTTCACCTAATACATTTTTTGCACTATTGGTTAGAGCCTGTAAGTAAGCATTTCACTGTTGTATTCGGCGCACGTGACAAATCAACTTGATTTGATTTTAACCTTTATGGACAGTGGCGCGCTATATATGACTTCAGAACCATGGAGAGCTCCCGCATGAACGCTTAAAACCCGCTGTTGTCTGCATTGACTCAGCTGTCAGATCAGCCGCCAACCGTTGTTTGAATCAACTGAAAAGGATGTCAGGATATTTTGACAAATGTGTGAAACCACCAGAGAGCTAATGTGATTGGAAAATCCACCTCGTTTAGCGGTGTGGATGTTAGGCCTTTTAGCTCAAGTGTGAACACGGCTAATGGGTAGGCCTACATTCCAAGCTGCTGGCCATTCCGTTAATACTATTTCATCAAAAGCACTTATCTCATCTATCTTCCGCAAACGGCTGGGTTGTATTGGACCAAACCAAATTAACAGAAGAAAACACTTTACTGGGCATTAAGGTATGAGGTTAAATGGTGTGAAATTCAATTCATGCCATCTGTTTCTCGGTGCATGGCGCAGTCGACAAAACTTGTATTTTCAGCCCGAGTAACTATTTTCAAAGAGACCAAGTTCAGGATATCAAAAATGCACATTTGTAATAGCCTATTTATAATATCTTTCAATTTCAGATATCCCATTTGGCATGCCAGGGTTTATAGAGGAAATAGTGCTGAATGAGGAAGATTGGAGTAAAGGGCAAGACGACTCGTGTTCCAGGGACCCAGGATATAGGATCCCTTCTGGGACTATTTCCACCCATGATCGTTGTCTCATGGAGAAAAACATTATGGAAATATCTAGTCATAACTTGAGGAATATTTCTTCCCCACTCAATCAATATTTTCACATTTATCCCCTGAAAGATTATGCTTTTCTGCTTAGCGGGACGCCTGTATGAGTGGTGAGGTAAGATGAGCTGACTGTAATTGATTTATCTCTGTTCAGTGGTGAGAAATATTTGCTTTATAAAATAAATTAGATTAGGTCGAGGTGATACACAATATAATGGATATTGTGCATAAAGACAAGGGGAAATGGATGAGAGAGGAGATAGATGATGAAAACTAAATCAAATATATGGCCTGAGTAGAAAATACATGAGCCTAGTAAGTTCAACAACAAAAAGTGAGCTTCAGAAAACTAGGTGAACAAGTTACTCACCCGTTAACAAGGGACACTATATGCAGATCCATTTAACCCCTCAAACTACTAACATCATGTGTGTGTGTATATATATATATATATATATATATATAAAATAGTGTGTAAGACAGTATATGAAAAGAAAAGGTGTGTACAGCATTAGTTATATAGGATGAGCCATGACTAGAATACAGTATATACACAAAGTGGGTAAATTAGTATGTAAACAATATTAAAGTGACCAGTATTCAATGAATACACAGCAATACATCTCTGTGTATATTCAGAGTGTATCTAAATGATGTATTGCAGTTCTATCCAGCATGTCTATCATTCACAGACTTTGTATACCATTGGCAGATTTGTATTTGTATGCAAACAAAACCCGGTCATTTTGTTTTTGTACACAGTCATATGATATGTGGTATAGAAAAGTACAATATTAGGGGGAGCTATATCTCTGCAGATGATCTGTCTATCTGGTCACCATCACTGAGACAGGTCCCCCTTCACCCTTTGCTGGTATGGATGACTTGTTATTAGGTCTCCAGAGAAGCCGAGACTCAAATAAAGGTCCTATCTATCAAATGACTATAGGCCGAATGAGGTATTTCTGGCTGGGATCAAAATTAACCCAAATGACAACATTTTAGTCCATATTGATACAGAAACACTTAACAATGATTTCAATTTATTAAGAATATAATTTTAAAAAATATCCCTCTGGGGTGAAAATAACCCCAGTCGGTAGTTGTCCATAGGCCTATATTGACAGTGAGAGCACAATCCTAAAATATATATATATATATATATATATAATAATTCTCCCTAATCTAGTCTGAATCACAGGCTGAGATGTGCGGTAATAACTTTACACACAGCACACTTCCCCATGAAGAAGACATAGGCTGTCTTTGAAGGAGCACTCCCTCTGCTTGCATATTTCAAGCTCATAAGGCGTGCATTACGAGCAACAGAGGCAGTAATTCAACACCTCCAGTGGACTCACACCATTGCTTCTAACATGACGAAATACGCCCACCCACGCAGAACTGTTTATAAAGCACCACGTGGGACACCTGAAACAAATACTCAAACGTCGCTGTCATAAGCACTAATGGCTGACACTCATAGATAATGAGTGGTGAGGTGGATTCTACCGCGTCCTAAGACCATTACTCAATTAGCACATGCTTTTTCCTAATTACACAGGAGGCACGCACACACACACACCGCGCACAGGTGGCCAATGGACTACATCGGGTTTCCAAGGGGCAGAGCTCTCTCTCACACACACACTCACTCACAATATTTTACTTTATGAGTCAAGTGACAATAACTCTTTGTACTTAGTTTTCCCATGTTCTCATTTCTTTCCAAAAATACAAATTGTGATGATGTCTTATTCAGTTGTTAAAAGTAAAAAGTGGAGAAAAGGGAACATTGGGCTTGGCATCGATGTTCAACCTGCTGAAGGTTAATGAGCAGCAGACATCTTGGTTTCTCTGCTTTTGATCCCCTGCACAGAGGTGATTCTTTTCTTTAGGCTGGTCACTGGCTGTAACCTGAGCCAACCTAGAAATAGTGTTCATCCCAGACAGCACTGGTGTCTGTCAATAATGGGAAAGTTCAACCACAACAAGAGCAGCTCAGATAGAGATTTGTGGTGGCAGTGTTTTGTATGGGGTACAACAGTTCACAACTCTAGAACATGAGCTATTCGGCCTGATGCGTCTTCAGATTTAAGAGCTAGCATATCTATCATTCTATGATCAACTCAAAAAAAACCTGACCTAGATTTCAGAGGATTTCGACAGACTTATACAATAGAAGCACTCTCACACCAATCAATGCAGTTCCACACATCGTGCAATTCTCTCCTCTGTGATCCTGGAAAAAAAAGTAATCTAAATTGACTCATGTGTGGTGTTCTACTGCCATCTAGTGGTACACAGGTGTCATGGCAAATAGATGTCACCGACAGCGCAGCCGTGGTGGTTTTGAGGTCAGCCAGATTTATGGTGATGACAAATATATCTGAACAAGTGCCCTTTTGTGGGGAGCCATTCCTCCCAGCCCCCTGTAAACTAAAATAATGAAACCCTCAGCAAATAACTGTCTGAGATCAGCAATTCTGTTTGAAAAGTTCAGGAGATACTGTACACAGTTACTATCAAAATATTAATTTGAATAGTGATTAATAAAATCATTGCTGCTTAAATTGCCAAAAAAAAGAGAGATGTCAACACTTTTGAAAATGTTTATTTCAAAACATTTCCATGGCTTTGAAATATAACATGACTTACAAGACTTTCCAAAACATTTCCATGGCTTTGAAATATAACATGACTTACAAGACTTTCCAAAACATTGACCAAAAGGTCTGACTCCCTTTCACTTATAAATAAAACATCCAGCTTTAGATTGATTATATCACTTGTGTTTTCCCTTCCTGGACGTTTACTATATGTAGTGACGACAAAATAGTTGCAAAGACAATTCTGCGGGGTTGATAAAATGGGCACATTTACAACATGTTGAAAGTTCCTTCCCTGTCTGTCTATAACACACCACTTTAATCAGAAAATGCAGAAAATAAACCCATTGTTTTAGAAAGTAAACAAATGATCATTACGGCAACCACCAGTGGCAGCTTGTAATATAAATAGTCATTTGTTGTAAGGAGTGTATGTATAGCACATATACTGTTCTCGAACAAGGAAAATGGTGGCAGGTACTCTTAAGTTTGCCACGGCCATTTGATTTCTCTTTATTATCGCTACTGAGATGCACCTTGGGCTGTGTTAAAGACTCACTGCAGAAAAAAAAGAAATAATAAATAGCTGAAAAGTGATGCTGTAAACTTAAATTTAACCTTCATAATATACAAGAACTAGAATTAAAAATACTTTTAGATTTATAAGACGACTGTGTTTTAGTCGTGTGTTTGACTTCACCAAACTGTCCTCGTGCTGCAGGCTTACAGTTCATCATGGCTGGGTGGGGGCTGCAGGCTTACAGTTCATCATGGCTGGGTGGGGGCTGCAGGCTTACAGTTCATCATGGCTGGGTGGGGGCTGCAGGCTTACAGTTCATCATGGCTGGGTGGGGGCTGCAGGCTTACAGTTCATCATGGCTGGGTGGGGGCTGCAGGCTTACAGTTCATCATGGCTGGGTGGGGGCTGCAGGCTTACAGTTCATCATGGCTGGGTGGGGGCTGCAGGCTTATAGTTCATCATGGCTGGGTGGGGGCTGCAGGCTTACAGTTCATCATGGCTGGGTGGGGGCTGCAGGCTTACAGTTCATCATGGCTGGGTGGGGGCTGCAGGCTTACAGTTCATCATGGCTGGGTGGGGGCTGCAGGCTTACAGTTCATCATGGCTGGGTGGGGGCTGCAGGCTTACAGTTCATCATGGCTGGGTGGGGGCTGCAGGCTTACAGTTCATCATGGCTGGGTGGGGGCTGCAGGCTTACAGTTCATCATGGCTGGGTGGGGGCTGCAGGCTTATAGTTCATCATGGCTGGGTGGGGGCTGCCACTTGGGGTGATTGCAGGTTTACAGTTCATCATGGCTGGGTGGGGGCTGCAGGCTTACAGTTCATCATGGCTGGGTGGGGGCTGCAGGCTTATAGTTCATCATGGCTGGGTGGGGGCTGCAGGCTTACAGTTCATCATGGCTGGGTGGGGGCTGCAGGCTTACAGTTCATCATGGCTGGGTGGGGGCTGCAGGCTTACAGTTCATCATGGCTGGGTGGGGGCTGCAGGCTTTACAGTTCATCGTGGCTGGGTGGGGGCTGCCACTTGGGGTGATGCAGGCTTACAGTTCATCATGGCTGGGTGGCGGCTGCAGGCTTACAGTTCATCATGGCTGGGTGGGGGCTGCAGGCTTACAGTTCATCATGGCTGGGTGGGGGCTGCCACTTGGGGTGGTGCAGGCTTACAGTTCATCATGGCTGGGTGGGGGCTGCAGGCTTACAGTTCATCATGGCTGGGTGGGGGCTGCAGGCTTACAGTTCATCATGGCTGGGTGGGGGCTGCAGGCTTTACAGTTCATCGTGGCTGGGTGGGGGCTGCAGGCTTACAGTTCATCATGGCTGGGTGGGGGCTGCAGGCTTACAGTTCATCATGGCTGGGTGGGGGCTGCAGGCTTTACAGTTCATCGTGGCTGGGTGGGGGCTGCCACTTGGGGTGATGCAGGCTTACAGTTCATCATGGCTGGGTGGGGGCTGCAGGCTTACAGTTCATCATGGCTGGGTGGGGGCTGCAGGCTTACAGTTCATCATGGCTGGGTGGGGGCTGCCACTTGGGGTGGTGCAGGCTTACAGTTCATCATGGCTGGGTGGGGGCTGCAGGCTTACAGTTCATCATGGCTGGGTGGGGGCTGCCACTTGGGGTGATGCAGGCTTACAGTTCATCATGGCTGGGTGGGGGTTGCCACTTGGGGTGGTGCAGGCTTACAGTTCATCGTGGCTGGGTGGGGGCTGCCACTTGGGGTGGTGCAGGCTTACAGTTCATCGTGGCTGGGTGGGGGCTGCCACTTGGGGTGGTGCAGGCTTACAGTTCATCGTGGCTGGGTGGGGGCTGCCACTTGGGGTGGTGCAGGCTTACAGTTCATCGTGGCTGGGTGGGGGCTGCCACTTGGGGTGGTGCAGGCTTACAGTTCATCGTGGCTGGGTGGGGGCTGCCACTTGGGGTGGTGCAGGACGTAGTCTGCTGCTTCCAGCACCAGACGCATGAACTCCTCCACGTCAAAGGAGTAGTTGGTGAACTTAGGATGATCCCCCAGGGTGGGATGGTGACCCTGTGTGTGGTGAGTGGGAGGGGTGATGATGGAAAAGTGAGAGAAAGTCTTTATGAACACTGCACTCCAGGTCTGTGATTTGTGAGTGTGTGTGTGTGTGTGTGTGTGTGTGTGTGTGTGTGTGTGTGTGTGTGTGTGTGTGTGTGTGTGTGTGTGTGTGTGTGTGTGTGTGTGTGTGTGTGTGTGTGTGTGTGTGTGTGTGTGAGTGTGTGTGTGAGGCAGCGTGAGTGTGTGTGTGAGGCAGCGTGAGTGTGTGTGTGAGGCAGCGTGAGTGTGTGTACTAAAAACAAAATGACAGATGAGTGTGGTGATAAATGCTGAAGCTACAGGTGAGCATTAGTCAGGTGTCTCTGGGAATCTGGGGCGGTGAGTTAAGTGGAGGTGGTGGCAAGAGTGGTGTTGGAGTTTCCCACCTTATCTTCTGGGAGCACTTTGTCCCTTTTCTGCCAAGTCACATATCGAATCCCCCGTAGCCGAGCCAGATCTCGATAGCAGCTCTCATCCTGACAGTTATATCTGTGGAGAACAGATGGAGACACTTCATCTCCTGCTCTCTCTCTCCTCTCTCTGTGGCATCCGCCTCCTCGTCCTGCCTGATGAATGCCTGTTTAAATTAGGCCGTATTTCACCGCCATGCCTTGCGGCTAAGGGCTAACAGAGCACAGCATGCTGCCAGACCCACCCATCACACACAATACCATATCCAGCCCAGATATCACTTTGCCCTGTTATGCTTAAGCATAAATGCCTTAAGTAGTTTTTGGGGGTATCTGTATTTTACTATTCATATGTTTGACAACTTTTACATTTAATTCAATACATTACTAATGAAAATAATGTACTTTTTACTCCATACATTTTTCCTGACACCTAAAAGTACTTGTGAATGTTTAGCAGGACAGGAAAATGGTCCAATTCACGCACTTATCAAGAGAACATCCCTGGTCATCCCTACTGCTTCTGATCTGGCAGACTCACTAAACACAAATGCTTTGTTTATAAATTATGTCTCTGTGTTGGATTGTGCCCCTGGCTATTCGTAAATAAAAAATAATAAAACAATTGTGCTAATATAAGGAATTTGAAATTATTTATACTTTTACACTTAAGTATGTTTGCGTAATTACATTTACTTTTGACACTAGAGCATATTTCAAACCAAATACTTTTAGACAAGCAGTATTTTAGTGGGTGATGTTCACTTTGACTTGAGTCATTTTCTATTAAGGATCTTTACTTTTACTTCATTATGACGATTGGGTATTTTTTCCATCACTGCCTGTAGACCAGTACTGCCATCCACAGAGCATGGAAGGACAGACAGAGACAAGGATCCAGTGAGACAGACAGACCCAGAAACACAAAGACACAGTAAACCTGTTGTAGACCCACAGAGACAGACTGACAATTGTCACTCACAGCTCAAAGATGACGGCCCAATCAGGAAGGAAGAGCAGATGAGTAAGTCCTGCCCCGTGAATCCCGATGAAGATGTCAGAGTTGTGGGTAATGCTGAGCTGCTCCAGGAACGGAACGTCCCTACAGACAAGACCAGACCAGACCAGACAAGTAGTCACCCACCAAGCACATGCAGCACTCACATCAAAAGCTTATATTTAAATTGAACTTACTACTTAACCCAATACCCCGACAGACTTCAGTCCAACATACTATACTGTACATTCAATATTTACTCCACTCTAAAAGCGGTGTGTCAGACAATAAAATCCAGCTGTTACACAATTCCCTTTGTGCTGCTGCATTGTGTTCTCCAGCATTACTATATAATCCAACCTTACTTCCCCTAAACTACGTCTAAAGAACACAAACTGTTCACTCACTTGTATTTGTAATCCACCACTCTGACCTCAAGTAGAGGCACAGTCTTCAGGGCGTTTGTGAGCTGTATGAACACAGTGAGATGCATTCTCCAATCAATGAGAGCTCAAACAAACACAGAGACTGGCTGCATAAATCATAGGCATTTTACGCTGCCAGTTTATAGCAAATATAATTTTAAATGGCCAGTTAAGAGCTGGAGGAGGGAGGGAGGGAGGGAGGGTTGGAGGGAGGGAGGGAGGGAGGGAGGGAAGGGAAGGAGGGAGGGAGGGAGGGAGGGAGGGAGGGAGGGAGGGAGGGAGGGAGGGAGGGAGGGAGGGAGGGAGGGAGGAGCAGAGAGTTGGCAGTACTGCCTCAGCCTGGACTCACCTCCTGCTGGTTCAATATCTTACGGTAGTCTGTGCTGCGTGCCAACAACGTCACCCGAATCCTCCCCTCCTGAAACCAAGAACATAGGGCTGGTGAGATGATACTTACTGTGTGGCACAGTTGTTAAAGTGGAACATGGCCCCTGCAACGCCAGCATTGTGGGTTCAATTCATGGGGCCACCCATAAGTAAGTGTGTGCATGCATGACTTTGAGATCCTTTGTATAAAAGCATCTGGTAAATGGCATATCTTATTATTATAAATATGACATGTATATTTTATATGGTCCAGGAAGAGCAATTGCAACATCTGTAAATATTATGCTGATCTCATAATCTGACATATTAAGCCCATCCATAGCTTTTCAAGGACCTTCATTTAGACTTTATGTACTTGTAGAAAACTGCCACAACAAATAAGGTAAGGGGAAATGGGAGTTTTCTACAGAACGTTAAAAAAAAGTATTGATAATTTATTTTTTACAAATATTATGTTCACGATAGAGCTACAGCCGAGCGGGCTGAGCTAACAAGGTTGAGAGCAAGCTTGTTATACAGCATTACCATCTCCTAGTGGCTGTTGAGGTGAAAATAGCCTGAGGAAGACAACTCCTGATGCTAAAAACAGAGAAACTGTGAAAGTGATCAGCCACAAACCACAAAGACTGCCAGGAGAACCCCAGAGGGAGTACACCAACACCGCATAGTGCTAAATACATGCCTTCACCAAACTATAAAACATATTAGATGGAGGAGATTAATATGTGAAGTGAAGCCTGTATCGGGGAGTTACAGACCAGTGAAGCCTGTATCGGGGAGTTACAGACCAGTGAAGCCTGTATCGGGGAGTTACAGACCAGTGAAGCCTGTATCGGGGAGTTACAGACCAGTGAAGCCTGTATCGGGGAGTTACAGACCAGTGAAGCCTGTATCGGGGAGTTACAGACCAGTGAAGCCTGTATCGGGGAGTTACAGACCAGTGAAGCCTGTGTCGGGGAGTTACAGACCAATGAAGCCTGTATCGGGGAGTTACAGACCAGTGAAACCTGTATCGGGGAGTTACAGACCAGTGAGGAAAAGGTGTGTGTGCGCCAACAAAGTGACCCGTGCTATGTGTGTGTGTGTGTGTGTGTGTGTATGTAGTCGTATGTGGGTGTGTGTGTGTTTCAGTGTGTGTGTGTGTGTGTGTGTGTGTAGTCGTATGTGGGTGTGCTTGTGTGTGTTTCAGTGTGTGTCTGCATAGTCGTATGTGGGTGTGTGTGTGTGTGTTTCAGTGTGTGTCTGCGTAGTCGTATGTGGGTGTGTGTCTTTCAGTGTGTGTCTGCGATGTCGTATGTGGGTGTGTGTGTGTGTTTCAGTGTGTGTGTGTGTAGTCGTATGTGGGTGTGTGTTTCAGTGTGTGTCTGCGTAGTCGTATGTGGGTGTGTGTGTGTGTGTTTCAGTGTGTGTCTGCATAGTCGTATGTGGGTGTGTGTATGTGTGTGTGTGTTTCAGTGTGTGTCTGCGTAGTCGTATGTGGGTGTTTGTGTGTGGTCAGTATTCCTTACCATGGGTCCAACCTGTGGAACGCTGAGTCGATATAGAACATGCTGGGAGAAGGCCCTGAACATCCCTTCACTGTAGCAGTCAGATATCTGCCATTAACATGCCAAGAAGAAAACATCCGATCCATTTGTACGTGTCCCTCACACGCACATACACACACACACACATGCACAGAGAGAACACACACACAGTGAAATGTGTAATTTGATAGATATCTGCCAAATCCAAACATAATACCATACACATGAAAAGACACATTTAAAATTCATGCAGAGTGCAGATATGTCATTCACTCCTACAGGCCAGAGTACAGGTCTGTTATTCACTCCTACAGGCCAGAGCACAGATATGTTATTCACTCCTACAGGCCAGAGCACAGATATGTTATTCACTCCTACAGGCCAGAGCACAGATCTGTAATTCACTCCTACAGGCCAGAGCACAGATCTGTTATTCACTCCTACAGGCCAGAGCATAGGTATGTTATTCACTCCTACAGGCCAGAGCACAGATCTGTTATTCACTCCTACATGCCAGAGCACATCAGTCATACATTTAAACACCGGAATTTAAACATGATCAATATTTCACACCTCAAGGCTGCCCCCTAAACCTACAGTACCAGTCAAAGGTTTGGACACACTTATTCATTCAAGGGTTTTTCTTAATTTGTACTATTTTCTACATTGTAGAATAATTGTGAAGACATCAAAACTATGAAATAACACATCTGGAATCATGTAGTAACCAAAATAGTGTTAAATTCTTCAAAGTAGCCACCCTTTGCCTTGATGACAGCTTGCACACTCGGGGCATTCTCTCAACCAGCTTCACCTGGAATGCTTTTCCATCAGATTTGAAGGAGTTCCCACATATGCTGAGCACATGTTGGCTGCTTATCTTTCACTCTGAGGTCGAACTCATCCCAAACCATCTCAATTGGGTTGAGGTCTGTGATTGTGGAGGTCATATGCAGCACTCCATCACTCTCCTTCATGCTCAAATAGCCCTTAAACAGCCTGGAGTTGTGTTGGGTCATTGTCCGTTTGAGAAATAAATTATAGTTCCACTAAACCCAAACTAGATGGGATTGCATATCGCTGCAGAATGCTGTGGCATCCATGCTGGTTAAGTGTGCCGTGAATTCTAAATAAATCAAAGACAATGTCACCAGCAAAGCATCCCCACACCATCACACCTCATCCTCCATGCTTCACGGTGGGAGCCACACATGCAGAGATCATCCATTCACCTACTCTGCGTCTCACAAAGACATGGCAGTTGGAACCAAAAATCTCCAATTTGGACAAAAAGACATGTCCATTGATCGTGTTTCTTGGCCCAAGCAAGTCCCTTCTTATTACTGACCTTTAGTAGTGGTTTCCTTTACAGTAATTTGACCAAGAAGGCCTGATTCACGCAGTCTCCTCTGAACAATTTATGTTGAGATGTGTCTGTTACTTGAACTCTGTGAAGCATTTATTTAGACTGCAATTTCTGAAGCTGGTAACTTTAATGAACGTATCCTCTGCAGCAGAGGTAACTCTGGGTCTTCCTTTCCTGTGGCGGTCCTCATGAGAGCCAGTTTCATCACAGCGCTTGATGGTTTTTGCGACTGCACTTGAAGAAACTTTCAACATGTTTTTTAAATGTTCCAAATTGACTGACCTTCATGTCTTAAAGTGATGATGGACTGTTGTTTTTCTTTGCTATTTGAGCTGTTTTTTTTAACATAATATAGACTTGGTCTTTGACCAAATAGGGCCGTCTTCTGTATACCACCCCTACCTTGTCACAACACAACTGATTGGCTCAAACGCATTAAGGGAAAAAAATCCACAAATTAACTTTTAACAAGGCACGCCTGTTAATTGAAATGCATACCAGGTGACTACCCCATTAAGCTGGTTGAGAGAATACCAAAAGTATGCAAAGCTGTCATCAAGGCAACGGGTGGCTACTTTGAAGAAACTCAAATATAAAATATATTTTGATTTGTTTAACACATTTTTGGTTACTACATGATTCCATATGTGTTATTTCATAGTTTGTATGTCTTCACTATTATTCTACAATGTAGAAAATAGTAAAAATAAAGAAAAACCCTGGAATGAGTAGGTGTGTTCAAACTTTTGACTGGTACTGTACGTATTTACATGTTACCATGTGTACACAAATCTCCTTGAAATTATCATTTAAATTACATAAGAGCTGGACACGATGAATACAAAACATAAATATTTGACCTAAATTGCATGTTATTACCAAACTGGATATCAGAAGATGCAGGAAAACGGAATGAGGAGGCGAGAAGCATGAACAAAAAAAAGCGTGGACATAAAGTCTGCGTGATAAAAATAGGCAAACGCATGGAGTCAGAAAGGCAGGGACATCCCAAGAAGTTCAAAGGGATTCAGATTTCCTCAAAGGCGGCGCAATTATATCTCTATATTTTTACTACATAGGAGATACAGACAGAATACGTACCAAAGGTGTGTTATAGAACAGCCCATATCTCATCCTGGGGAGCAGGGAGAACACGGAATCTTTGAAGCACACCTGTTTCAAGGTAATGGACACGTTAAACAACCATGTACGACCACACTCGAATGCGCACGCACGCACGCACGCACGCACGCACGCACGCACGCACACACACACACACACACACACACACGCACGCACGCACGCACGCACACACACGAGCTTTGATTATTTTACCCTTTTAGTGTCAAATGTTTTCAGATGGATGATGTCATAGTCAGAGAAAGCCTTCCATGTCTCACTGAACAGATCCCCATATCCACTAAAACTCTGAAAAGGAAGAAACATACATAAGAAAGCCGACTTCGAAATTCAGTTGCTTCATCAAACTGGCTAAACTCAATTCCAGATTACATGGAGACTATTAGGAAACAGTGGTTGGTATTATGGTGTATGTTTCATTAGAACCTTTCCTAGCAGTCAGTCACCAGTTTACCTTACAACTTGTGTTGTTTGTCAGATGAAAGGCCCTTCCTTTCCTTCTCGCTGTCATTTTCCCTCCCTCTATTTCTTTACCCTCAACCTTCACTTCCACAGCCAGAGGGGGGAACAATGGACAGGATAAGGTTTCCCATAAATCATTCTGTTTTTCACCTACTACTTCCTGTTGACCCCCTCCGCACGCAAGTAGTCACATGTAAAACACAGCACCGCCATACACAACCCTCTGGTCAACAACCATACTAACACTTCTTTACACAACCCTCTGGTCAACAACCATACTAACACTTCTTTACACAACCCTCTGGTCAACAACCATATTAACACTTCTTTACACAACCCTCTGGTCAACAACCATACTAACACTTCTTTACACAACCCTCTGGTCAACAACCATACTAACACTTCTTTACACAACCCTCTGGTCAACAACCATACTAACACTTCTTTACACAACCCTCTGGTCAACAACCATATTAACACTTCTTTACACAACCCTCTGGGTCAACAACCATATTAACACTTCTTTACACAACCCTCTGGTCAACAACCATACTAACACTTCTTTACACAACCCTCTGGTCAAAAACCATATTAACACTTCTTTACACAACCCTCTGGTCAACAACCATATTAACACTTCACAACCCTCTGGTCAACAACCATACTAACACTTCTTTACACAACCCTCTGGTCAACAACCATATTAACACTTCTTTACACAACCCTCTGGTCAACAACCATACTAACACTTCTTTACACAACCCTCTGGTCAACAACCATATTAACACTTCTTTACACAACCCTCTGGTCAACAACCATACTAACACGTCTTTACACAACCCTCTGGTCAACAACCATACTAACACTTCTTTACACAACCCTCTGGTCAACAACCATACTAACACTTCTTTACACAACCCTCTGGTCAACAACCATATTAACACTTCTTTACACAACCCTCTGGTCAACAACCATACTAACACTTCTTTACACAACCCTCTGGTCAACAACCATATTAACACTTCTTTACACAACCCTCTGGTCAACAACCATACTAACACTTCTTTACACAACCCTCTGGTCAACAACCATATTAACACTTCTTTACACAACCCTCTGGTCAACAACCATACTAACACTTCTTTACACAACCCTCTGGTCAACAACCATATTAACACTTCTTTACACAACCCTCTGGTCAACAACCATACTAACACTTCTTTACACAACCCTCTGGTCAACAACCATAACACTTCTTTACACAACCCTCTGGTCAACAACCATAACACTTCTTTACACAACCCTCTGGTCAACAACCATACTAACACTTCTTTACACAACCCTCTGGTCAACAACCATATTAACACACAACCCTCTGGTCAACAACCATATAACACTTCTTTACACAACCCTCTGGTCAACAACCATATTAACACTAACACTCTGGTCAACAACCATATTAACACAACAACCCTCTGGTCAACAACCATATTAACACTTCTTTACACAACCCTCTGGTCAACAACCATATTAACACTTCTTTACACAACCCTCTGGTCAACAACCATATTAACACTTCTTTACACAACCCTCTGGTCAACAACCATATTAACACTTCTTTACACAACCCTCTGGTCAACAACCATACTAACACTTCTTTACACAACCCTCTGGTCAACAACCATATTAACACTTCTTTACACAACCCTCTGGTCAACAACCATATTGACACTTCTTTAACAACCCTCTTTAAACAACCCTCTGGTCAACAACCATATTAACACTTCTTTACACAACCCTCTGGTCAACAACCATATTAACACTTCTTTACACAACCCTCTGGTCAACAACCATATTAACACTTCTTTACACAACCCTCTGGTCACCAACCATATTAACACTTCTTTACACAACCCTCTGGTCAACAACCATACTAACACTTCTTTACACAACCCTCTGGTCAACAACCAAACTAACACTTCTTTACACAACCCTCTGGTCAACAACCATACTTACACTTCTTTACAGAATCATCTGGTCAACAACCATATTAACACTTCTTTACACAACCCTCTGGTCAACAACCATACTAACACTTCTTTACACAACCCTCTGGTCACCAACCATACTAACACTTCTTTACACAACCCTCTGGTCAACAACCATACTAACACTTCTTTACACAACCCTCTGGTCAACAACTATATTAACACTTCTTTACACAACCCTCTGGTCAACAACCATACTAACACTTCTTTACACAACCCTCTGGTCAACAACCATACTAACACTTCTTTACCCAACCCTCTGGTCAACAACCATACTAACACTTCTTTACACAACCCTCTGGTCAAAAACCATACTAACACTTCTTTACCCAACCCTCTGGTCAACAACTATATTCGCACTTCTTTACACAACCCTCTGGTCAACAACCATACTAACACTTCTTTACAGAATCCTCTGGTCAACAACCATATTAACACTTCTTTACACAACCCTCTGGTCAACAACCATATTAACACTTCTTTACACAACCCTCTGGTCAACAACCATACTAACACTCTTTTACACAACCCTCTGGTCAACAACTATATTAACACTTCTTTACACAACCCTCTGGTCAGCAACCATATTAACACTTCTTTACACAACCCTCTGGTCAACAACCATACTTCTTTCTGTACAGTACATACAGCTTTGAACAAAACAACAGCTTGCAACATGGTGGAATCTCCAACTAGCCTATGGAGGGCCCAGCGGAGTCCTCAACAGATTTCTTGCACCTATCCAGTCCTCTCAGATCAGTGAAATGGATACGGGCTGCAGAATGTTGTTCCTACCGTATCCCACATGAGGATATTGATGTTTCTGCTGAAGGAGTTGTTGATGTGCTGGGAAATGTACAGGTTGACAAAGTCACAGAAATGATGGTACATGTTCACCCCTGTGAAAAAGGCACATTCAGGTTTGTCCATCACATCTCAGTACATATGTTACTGTGTCACTAGTTCTACACTGTGCATGAACAGAATAAGTTATTTGACATTGTACTAAAGGCATGAAGACTGTTCCCACCTGCGTCAAGCTTCATGAATACAGTAGGTTTCTCAATGATGATGTCACAATGCTCTTCATCTGTGGGGTTGAAGTCCAGCTCTGTGTATGCCTGCAGTTCAGCATACCTTGGGAAGGAAAAATAGTGTGTTTCATGTATGTGTCATTCATCAATCAATCAAATACTTTTGTTACGAAGTGAAATGTATTTAGAAAGAAGAAACCTTGATATGAATCGGACAGTTCAGGGAGGGGCATAAGGATTCTCTGTGTTGTCTCACCAGGACTGCAGAGGGCTCTTGTGCTCTCCTTCTGCGGCCAGCGCTCGGCTGTTCAGACTGCAACGCCCCCCAATCTCCCCCTCTTGGAGAAAGTCCTCCTTATACCTGCAGAGAAAACACAGGTGTGTCCCACACTTCTTTAATTTGATAATAATTTATTTCATTAGTCTAAGAAAAGTGTCTGCCATATTGCCTGTCCTGTATTTTAGTTCGATGAAGATGAAGGGACAAGCAAATGGAAGAAACAGACCCAAAATAAACTACGGCTAGGGAATTCTTCCCCTGACATGGTCCACAAAGGAAAACAAGGAAACCAGATGGGTCGCTAGACAGGAAGTGTCAACCAAGGTGCACTGACCTCTCATGACCCCTGCGAGGGTTCCTCAGGTCCAGGTACAGATTGGTCGCCCTGCAGAAGCGAGTGTGGCTGGAGCATTTCAGAGATGAATCTCCCTAGAAATAAAATGTAAGCATTTAGCAAATGCCTTTTCTGTTTATCCCCGTGGATCCCCGAGTCCTCTGTGTGCAGCTGCACCGAGGGATGGCAGGGTCTTACAGGATTGGTGGCCTTGCAGAGGGTCTTCATCTCACTGAGGCGCTCCATGACATAACCAAAGTCTGCCTGTTTCCAGAACAGCTCCTGGGCTGCCTCCACTGAGCTCGCCCTAGGGAGGACAAAGAGCTCTGTTAGGCCAAACCAGCTGCAGAAATACATTATGCACATCCACATGTATGACAGGAGCTTGGCACAATATGCTAATGAATATATAATATAATAATAATATATGCCATTTAGCTGACGCTTTTATCCAAAGCGACTTACAGTCATGTGTGCATACATTCTACGTATGGGTGGTCCCGGTAATCGAACCCACTACCCTGGCGTTGCAAGCGCCATGCTCTACCAACTGAGCCACAGAAGGACCACTGAACAAAAGGAAATGCAGAGAGGGGGATTGTGTTGTACCATCCAGAGTCGATCTTGGTGCAGACAGGATAGCCAAAGCGGTTCTCTGGGGCACAGTTCTTCTCATACCCCCAGCAGGACGACACATCCGGCAGAGCATCCTGTCGTAAAACATTAAGGGAGGGGGAGAGACGCACTAAAGATGTGCTAACACACACTTGCATAGACCATGAAAGTCCACACTAAACAACTACTTGTACACATGATACACATAAATGATACACATAAAAATATGTGTGTGGTCACTGTCCAAAGCTTTAAATTTGCAATAATCGTAAACTTAAGTTCTTAACATTTTTGTCACTCTCTGTCCACAAGACTGGCTGCTTTGAAAATAGATTCACCTTGACAAAAATTCAACTCAGTTCAAGAATTTAAAAGAGCTAATCCCACTCCACAGTTTGAATGACGACACCCAACATGGTACGATACCCAACATAATAACACAGTGATAATAACACAGTGATAACAACACAATAACACAGTGATAACACAATAACAGTGATAATAACAGTGATAATAACACAGTGATAATAACACAATAACACAGTGATAACAACACAATAACACAGTGATAATAACACAATAACACAGTGATAACAACACAGTGATAATAACACAGTGATAATAACACAGTGATAACAACACAATAACACAGTGATAACAACACAATAACACAGTGATAACAACACAATAACACAGTGATAATAACACAGTGATAACACAATAACAGTGATAATAACAGTGATAATAACACAGTGATAATAACAGTGATAATAACACAATAACACAGTGATAACAACACAATAACACAGTGATAATAACACAATAACACAGTGATAACAACACAATAACACAGTGATAATAACACAATAACACAGTGATGACAACACAATAACAGTGATAATAACACAGTGATAATAACACAATAACACAGTGATAACAACACAATAACACAGTGATAATAACACAATAACACAGTGATAACAACACAATAACACAGTGATAATAACACAATAACAAAGTGATGACAACACAATAACACAGTGATGACAACACAATAACACAGTGATGACAACACAATAACACAGTGATGACAACACAATAACACAGTGATGACAACACAATAACACAGTGATAACAACACAATGATAATAACACAATAACACAGTGATAACACAATAGCAGTGATAACACAATAACAGTGATAATAACAGTGATAATAACACAGTGATAATAACACAATAACACAGTGATAACAACACAGTGATAATAACACAGTGACAATAACACAGTGATAACAACACAATAACACAGTGATAATAACACAATAACACAGTGATAACACAATAACAGTGATAACACAATAACAATGATAATAACAGTGATAATAACACAGTGATAATAACACAATAACACAGTGATAACAACACAGTGATAATAACACAGTGACAATAACACAGTGATAACACAATAACACAGTGATAACAACACAATAACACAGTGATAATAACACAGTGACAATAACACAGTGATAACACAATAACAGTGATAATAACACAGTGATAACAACACAATAACACAGTGATAACAGAATAACACAGTGATAATAACACAGTGATAACAACACAATAACACAGTGATAACAGAATAACACAGTGATAACACAATAACAGTGATAATAACACAATAACACAGTGATAATAACACAATAACACAGTGATAATAACACAATAACACAGTGATAATAACACAGTGATAACAACACAATAACACAGTGATAACAGAATAACACCGTGATAACACAATAACAG
>NC_068430.1:23678193-23743193 GCF_023373465.1 Oncorhynchus keta | reverse complement strand
ACAAAGGCATATTTTTATTTTTTTGACATTTGATTGGATCCAGTTGCTCGGTGCTGGCCGTTCTGCTTAATTACCCTATAGCAGTAGGAAAGCACACAAACACACACAAACAAACCAGCCCCAATGCTTTTTGAACCTTTTCATCTGAGGCTGAGGCAGAGATAGTGCTGTGTTTTATTCCTGCTTCTCTTCTCTCTTTTCATTTCCCTCCTCTCATGGTTATGGAAGGCAAATTCTGTTTGACTGTGTGCTTTAATACCATCAATGTTAAATAAACTTTGTTGACAATAATAGCTTCTGGCGAAGCGCCCACATTAACAACAAAGACAGACAACAGGTTCAAAGGCAATGTATCACCCTGCTTTTTACTCACCATTCATTCTTCTCTCTTTACCTCTCATCCTCTCTCTCTTATCCTCCTCCGTTCGCCTGTGTTTTTTCTGAAACTCTTTGTCTGTTAAACTGCTACATGGTTGGGATACAGAGGCTTATTAGCTGCTCAGTTTAATTAAAAAAGGCCATTCATATGAAAATGGGAAGCTGATAGTGATTGCTGTCCCCAGCAGCTTCTTCCTGCTACTTTAATTAGAAGCCCATTTGATTGACATCAAGCCTGCTGGCTGGCTGGCTTGCTGACTGGTTGGCTGACATGCACACACACATGGATGTGCACACCATCTACTCCATTTTCTCTCCCTCTCTTTCTCCCTCTCAGGGGTAGGCTGGCGTCTATGTGGCTTGCTCTATGTTTATTTGTCTCTTCAGACCTCCAAGGCCCACTCTCCCATCTCTCTCTCTCTCTCTCTCTCTCTCTCTCTCTCTCTCTCTCTCTCTCTCTCTCTCTCGCTCTCTCTCTCTCTCTCCAGCCTCTCTAAATACAATTACATTCAAAGGGCTTTATTGGCATGGCTAACGTTGCCAAAGTGGAATAGAAGGGGTGGCAGGGTAGCCTAGTGGTTAGAGCGTTGGACTAGTAACCGAAAGGTTGCAAGTTCAAATCTCCGAGCTGACATGGTACAAATCTGTCGTTCTTCCCCTGAACAGGCAGTTAACCCACTGTTCCTAGGCCGTCATTGAAAATAAGAATTTGTTCTTAACCGACTTGCCTAGTAAAATAAAAAGTTAAGTAAGTAAAAGAAACAATAATGAATTAACAGTAAACATTACACTCACAAACATTTCAAAAGAATAGAGACATTTCAAATGTTATATTACTGGTATGTACAGTCTTGTAACAATGTGCAAATAGTTGAAGTAGAAAAGGGAAAATAAATGAACTGATAATTATACACTATATATACAAAAGTATGTGGACACCGCTCCAAATGAGTGGATTTGGCTATTTCAGCCACACCGTTTCTGACAGGTTTATAAAATCAGCCAAACAGCCCTGCAATCTCTATAGACAAATATTGATAGTAGAACGGCCTTACTGAAGAGCTCAGTGACTTTCAATGCCGCGCCGTCATAGCATGTCACCTTTCCAACAAGTCAGATCGTCAAATATCTGTCCTGCTAGAGCTGCCCCGGTCAACTGTAAGTGCTGTTATTGTGAAGTGGAAACGTCAAGGAGCAACAACGGCACAGCCTCGAAGTGGTAGGCCACACAAGTTCAAATAACGGGACTGCCGAGTGCTGAAGCCTGTAGCGTGTAAAAATCAGCTGTCCTCAGTTGCAACACTCACTACCGAGTTCCAAACTGCCTCTGGGAGTAACGTCAGCACAATAACTGTTTGTCGGGAGCTTCATGAAATGGGTTTCCATGGCCGAGCAACCGCACACAAGTCTAAGATCACCATGTGCAATGCCAAGCGTCAGTTGGAGTGATGATTCATGCTTCACCATCTGGCAGTCGGACAGACAAATCTGGGTTTGGTGGATGCCAGGAGAACGCTACCTGCCCAAATGCATAGTGCCAATTGTAAAGTTAGATGGAGGAGGAATAATGGTCTGGGGCTGTTTTTCATGGTTCGGACGAGGCCTGTTAGCTCCAGTAAAGATAAATCTTAACTTACAGCATACAATGACATTCAGACTAACTTTGTGGCAACAGTTTGTGGAAGGCCCTTTCCTGTTTCAGCATGACAATGCCCTTTGCACAAAGTGAGGTCCATACAGAAATGGTTTGTCGAGATCGGTGTGGAAAAACTTGACTGGCTTGCACAGAGCGCTGACCTCAACCCCATCAAACCCCTTTGGGATGAATTGGAACGCTGACTGCGAGCCAGGCCTAACATCAGTGCCCAACCTCACTAATGCTCTTGAGGCTGAATGGAAGCAAGTCCCCGCAGCAATTTTCCAACATCTAGTGGAAAGCCTTTCCAGAAAAGTGGAGGCAACAAAGGGGGGAACAACTCCATATTAATGCCAATGATTTTGGAATGAGATGTTTGATGAGCAGCTGTCCACATCTTGGCCAGCAGCATACCATCCTGCATACCACTGCTGGCTTGCTTCTGAAGCTAAGCAGGGTTGGTCTTGGTCAGTTCCTGGATGGGAGACCAGATGCTACTGGAAGTGGTGTTGGAGGGCCAGTAGGAGGCACTCTTTCCTCTGGTCTAAAAAAATATCCCAATGCCCCAGGGCAGTGATTGGGGACACTGCCCTGTGTTGGGTGCTGTCTTTTGGATGGGATGTTAAACGGGTGTCCTGACTCTCTGAGGTCATTAAAGATCCCATGGCACTTATTGTAAGAGTAGGGGTGTTAACCCCGGTGTCCTGGCTAAATTCCCAATCTGGCCCTCAAACCATCACGGTCACCTAATAATCCCCAGTTTACAATTGGCTCATTCATCCCCCTCCCCTGTAACTATTCCCCAGGTTGTTGCTGCAAATGAGAACGTGTTCTCAGTCAACGTACATAATCAAAGTTTGACAACATTTTTAGGGCAAAATAGCATTCCAGTTTGCTTAGATTTTTTGGTTAGTTCTTTCCAATGTGTCAAGTATTTTTTTTTTGTTTTCTCATAATTTGGTTGGGTCTAATTGTGTTGCTGTCCTTGGTATCTGTGGGGTCTGTTTTGTGTTTGAGAACAGAGCCCCAGGACCAGCTTACTGAGGGGACTCTTCTCCAGGTTCATCTTTATGTAGGTGATGGCTTTGTCATGGAAGGTTTGGGAATCGCTTCCTTTTAAGTGGTTGTAGAATTTAATGTATCTTTTCTGAATTCTGATCATTAGTGGGTATTGTCTTAATTCTGCTCCGCATGCAATATTTAGTGTTTTATGCCAGATCCTAATTGGGATTACGAATTTGATGTTCCTTTTGATGGTGTATAAGGCCCTTCTTGCCTTGTCTCTCAGACCGTTCACAGCTTGGTGGAAGTTACCTGGGGTACTGACGTTTAGGCCAAGGTAGGTGTCGTTTTTTGTGTGCTCAAGGGCAGTAGTTCCCAAACTTTTCATAGTCCCGTACCCCTTCAAACATTCAACCTCCAGATGCATAGAGCTCTTATAGGACCAGGGCACAAATAATAATAATATAATAATCAATCATTTTGCTCTTTATTTAACGATCTTATATATAAAACCTTATTTGTTCATCGAAAATTGTTAATAACTCACCACAGGTTAATGAGAAGGGTGTGCTTGAAAGGATGCTCATAACCCTGCAATGTTGGGTTGTATTGGAGAGAGTCTCAGTCTTAAATCATTTTCCACACACAGTCTGTGCCTGTATTTAGTTTTCGTGCTAGTGAGGGCCACATAGGTACGTGGTTGCAAAGGGCGTCAGTGTCTTAACAGAGCAATATGTCAAAGCAGGATACACCTAGCGCAGCCCAATCCAGAAATCTGTCAGTGGCTTCTGATTAAATTACATTTTCACAGAACCGCTTGTTGCAATTTCGATGTGGCTCTCTTGTTCAGATATCGGTAAGTGGACTCGAGGCAGGGCATGAAAGGGATAACGAATCCAGTTGTTTTAGTCATCCATTTCGGGAAAGTACCTGCGTAGTTGCGCACCCAACTGCTTCACTATATCACATTTGACATTGTCCATAAGCTTGAGTTTATTTGCACACAAAAAATCATACAGTGATGGAAAGACCTGTGTGTTGTCCTTGTTAATGCAGACAGAGAAGACCTGTGTGTTGTCCTTGTTAATACAGACAGAGAAGAGCTCCAACTTCTTATTCATAGCCTCAACTTTGTCCCACACATTGAATATAGTTGTGGAGAGTCCCTGTAATCCTAGATTCAGATCATTCTGGCGAGACAAAACATCACCCAGATAGGCCAGTCGTGTGAGAAACTCGTCATCATGCAAGCAGTCAGACAAGTGAAAATTATGGTCAGTAAAGAAACCTTTAAACTCATCTCTCAATTTAAAAGAAAACATGTCAATAATTTGCCCCTTGATAACCAGCACACTTCTGTATATTGTAAAAGGGTTACATGGTCGCTGCCCATATATTTCTGCATAGTGCAGAAAATACAAGAGAGTTCAGGGGCCTTGCTTTATCAAAGTTAACCATTTTCACTGTAGTGTCCAAAACCAAGAGCCTCTCAGTGGATGATGCAGTGAACCCAAGTGGCGTCGGGAGCAACTGCTTGACCCACGTTACCACTCCACTATGTCTCCCTGTCATGGCTTTTGCGCCTTCAGTACAGATACCAACACATCTTGACCACCAAAGCCCATTTGATGTCACAAAGCTGTCCAGTACTTTAAAAATATCCTCTCCTGTTGTCCTGGTTTCCAGTGGTTTGCAGAAGAGGATGTCTTCCTTAATTGACCCCACATAAACCTAATGGACATATACCAGGAGCTGTGCCAGGCCCTCCACGTCTGTTGACTCATCCAGCTGTAACAGACATATACCAGGAGCTGTGCCAGGCCCACCACGTCTGTTGACTCATCCAGCTGTAACAGACATATACCAGGAGCTGTGCCAGGCCCGCCACGTCTGTTGACTCATCCAGCTGTAACAGACATATACCAGGAGCTGTGCCAGGCCCGCCACGTCTGTTGACTCATCCAGCTGTAACAGACATATACCAGGAGCTGTGCCAGGCCCTCCACGTCTGTTGACTCATCCAGCTGTAACAGACATATACCAGGAGCTGTGCCAGGCCCGCCACGTCTGTTGACTCATCCAGCTGTAACAGACATATATCAGGAGCTGTGCCAGGCCCTCCACGTCTGTTGCCTGATCCAGCTGTAATAGACATATACCAGGAGCTGTGCCAGGCCCTCCACGTCTGTTGACTCATCCAGCTGTAACAGACATACCAGGAGCTGTGCCAGGCCTGCCACGTCTGTTGACTCATCCAGCTGTAATAGACATATACCAGGAGCTGTGCCAGGCCCTCCACGTCTGTTGACTCATCCAGCTGTAACAGACATATATCAGGAGCTGTGCCAGGCCCTCCACGTCTGTTGACTCATCCAGCTGTAACAGACATACCAGGAGCTGTGCCAGGCCCTCCACGTCTGTTGACTCATCCAGCTGTAACAGACATACCAGGAGCTGTGCCAGGCCCTCCACGTCTGTTGACTCATTCAGCTGTAACAGACATATACCAGGAGCTGTGTCAGGCCCGCCACGTCTGTTGACTCATCCAGCTGTAACAGACATATACCAGGAGCTGTGCCAGGCCCGCCACGTCTGTTGACTCACCCAGCTGTAACAGACATATACCAGGAGCTGTGTCAGGCCCGCCACGTCTGTTGACTCATCCAGCTGTAACAGACATATACCAGGAGCTGTGTCAGGCCCGCCACGTCTGTTGACTCATCCAGCTGTAATAGACATATACCAGGAGCTGTGCCAGGCCCGCCACGTCTGTTGACTCATCCAGCTGTAACAGACATATATCAGGAGCTGTGCCAGGCCCTCCACGTCTGTTGACTCATCCAGCTGTAACAGACATACCAGGAGCTGTGCCAGGCCCTCCACGTCTGTTGACTCATCCAGCTGTAACAGACATATATCAGGAGCTGTGCCAGGCCCTCCACGTCTGTTGACTCATCCAGCTGTAACAGACATACCAGGAGCTGTGCCAGGCCCTCCACGTCTGTTGACTCATCCAGCTGTAACAGACATACCAGGAGCTGTGCCAGGCCCGCCACGTCTGTTGACTCATCCAGCTGTAACAGACATATACCAGGAGCAGTGCCAGGCCCGCCACATCTGTTGACTCATCCAGCTGTAACAGACATATACCAGGAGCTGTGCCAGGCCCTCCACATCTGTTGACTCATCCAGCTGTAACAGACCTATACCAGGAGCTGTGCCAGGCCCGCCACATCTGTTGACTCATCCAGCTGTAACAGACCTATACCAGGAGCTGTGCCAGGCCCGCCACGTCTGTTGACTCATCCAGCTGTAACAGACATATACCAGGAGCTGTGCCAGGCCCGCCACATCTGTTGACTCATCCAGCTGTAACAAACATATACCAGGAGCTGTGCCAGGCCCTCCACGTCTGATGACTCATCCAGCTGTAACAGACATATACCAGGAGCTGTGCCAGGCCCGCCACGTCTATTGACTCATCCAGCTGTAACAGACATACCAGGAGCTGTGCCAGGCCCGCCACGTCTGTTGACTCATCCAGCTGTAACAGACATATACCAGGAGATGTGCCAGGCCCGCCACGTCTGTTGACTCATCCAGCTGTAACAGACATATACCAGGAGCTGTGCCAGGCCTGTTGACTCATCCAGCTGTAACAGACATATACCAGGAGCTGTGCCAGGCATGTTGACTCATCCAGCTATAACAGACATATACCAGGAGCTGTGCCAGGCCCGCCACGTCTGTTGACTCATCCAGCTGTAACAGACATATATCAGGAGCTGTGCCAGGCCCTCCACGTCTGTTGCCTCATCCAGCTGTAATAGACATATACCAGGAGCTGTGCCAGGCCCTCCACGTCTGTTGACTCATCCAGCTGTAACAGACATACCAGGAGCTGTGCCAGGTCTGCCACGTCTGTTGACTCATCCAGCTGTAATAGACATATACCAGGAGCTGTGCCAGGCCCTCCACGTCTGTTGACTCATCCAGCTGTAACAGACATATATCAGGAGCTGTGCCAGGCCCTCCACGTCTGTTGACTCATCCAGCTGTAACAGACATACCAGGAGCTGTGCCAGGCCCTCCACGTCTGTTGACTCATCCAGCTGTAACAGACATATATCAGGAGCTGTGCCAGGCCCTCCACGTCTGTTGACTCATCCAGCTGTAACAGACATACCAGGAGCTGTGCCAGGCCCTCCACGTCTGTTGACTCATCCAGCTGTAACAGACATATATCAGGAGCTGTGCCAGGCCCTCCACGTCTGTTGACTCATCCAGCTGTAATAGACATATACCAGGAGCTGTGCCAGGCCCTCCACGTCTGTTGACTCATCCAGCTGTAACAGACATACCAGGAGCTGTGCCAGGCCCGCCACGTCTGTTGACTCATCCAGCTGTAACAGACATATACCAGGAGCAGTGCCAGGCCCGCCACATCTGTTGACTCATCCAGCTGTAACAGACATATACCAGGAGCTGTGCCAGGCCCGCCACATCTGTTGACTCATCCAGCTGTAATAGACATATACCAGGAGCTGTGCCAGGCCCTCCACGTCTGTTGACTCATCCAGCTGTAACAGACATATACCAGGAGCTGTGCCAGGCCCGCCACGTCTGTTGACTCATCCAGCTGTAACAGACATATACCAGGAGCTGTGCCAGGCCCTCCACGTCTGTTGACTCATCCAGCTGTAACAGACATATACCAGGAGCTGTGCCAGGCCCGCCACGTCTGTTGACTCATCCAGCTGTAACAGACATATACCAGGAGCTGTGCCAGGCCCGCCACGTCTGTTGACTCATCCAGCTGTAACAGACATATACCAGGAGCTGTGCCAGGCCCTCCACGTCTGTTGACTCATCCAGCTGTAACAGACATATACCAGGAGCTGTGCCAGGCCCGCCACGTCTGTTGACTCATCCAGCTGTAACAGACATATATCAGGAGCTGTGCCAGGCCCTCCACGTCTGTTGCCTGATCCAGCTGTAATAGACATATACCAGGAGCTGTGCCAGGCCCTCCACGTCTGTTGACTCATCCAGCTGTAACAGACATACCAGGAGCTGTGCCAGGCCTGCCACGTCTGTTGACTCATCCAGCTGTAATAGACATATACCAGGAGCTGTGCCAGGCCCTCCACGTCTGTTGACTCATCCAGCTGTAACAGACATATATCAGGAGCTGTGCCAGGCCCTCCACGTCTGTTGACTCATCCAGCTGTAACAGACATACCAGGAGCTGTGCCAGGCCCTCCACGTCTGTTGACTCATCCAGCTGTAACAGACATACCAGGAGCTGTGCCAGGCCCTCCACGTCTGTTGACTCATTCAGCTGTAACAGACATATACCAGGAGCTGTGCCAGGCCCGCCACGTCTGTTGACTCATCCAGCTGTAACAGACATATACCAGGAGCTGTGCCAGGCCCGCCACGTCTGTTGACTCATCCAGCTGTAACAGACATATACCAGGAGCTGTGCCAGGCCCGCCACGTCTGTTGACTCATCCAGCTGTAACAGACATATACCAGGAGCTGTGCCAGGCCCGCCACGTCTGTTGACTCATCCAGCTGTAACAGACATATACCAGGAGCTGTGCCAGGCCCGCCACGTCTGTTGACTCATCCAGCTGTAACAGACCTATACCAGGAGCTGTGCCAGGCCCGCCACGTCTGTTGACTCATCCAGCTGTAACAGACATATACCAGGAGCTGTGCCAGGCCCGCCACGTCTGTTGACTCATCCAGCTGTAACAGACATATACCAGGAGCTGTGCCAGGCCTGTTGACTCATCCAGCTGTAACAGACATATACCAGGAGCTGTGCCAGGCATGTTGACTCATCCAGCTGTAACAGACATATACCAGGAGCTGTGCCAGGCCCGCCACGTCTGTTGACTCATCCAGCTGTAACAGACCTATACCAGGAGCTGTGCCAGGCCCGCCACGTCTGTTGACTCATCCAGCTGTAACAGACATATATCAGGAGCTGTGCCAGGCCCTCCACGTCTGTTGACTCATCCAGCTGTAACAGACATACCAGGAGCTGTGCCAGGCCCTCCACGTCTGTTGACTCATCCAGCTGTAACAGACATATATCAGGAGCTGTGCCAGGCCCTCCACGTCTGTTGACTCATCCAGCTGTAACAGACATACCAGGAGCTGTGCCAGGCCCTCCACGTCTGTTGACTCATCCAGCTGTAACAGACATATATCAGGAGCTGTGCCAGGCCCTCCACGTCTGTTGACTCATCCAGCTGTAATAGACATATACCAGGAGCTGTGCCAGGCCCTCCACGTCTGTTGACTCATCCAGCTGTAACAGACATACCAGGAGCTGTGCCAGGCCCTCCACGTCTGTTGACTCATCCAGCTGTAACAGACATACCAGGAGCTGTGCCAGGCCCGCCACGTCTGTTGACTCATCCAGCTGTAACAGACATATACCAGGAGCAGTGCCAGGCCCGCCACATCTGTTGACTCATCCAGCTGTAACAGACATATACCAGGAGCTGTGCCAGGCCCTCCACATCTGTTGACTCATCCAGCTGTAACAGACCTATACCAGGAGCTGTGCCAGGCCCGCCACATCTGTTGACTCATCCAGCTGTAACAGACCTATACCAGGAGCTGTGCCAGGCCCGCCACGTCTGTTGACTCATCCAGCTGTAACAGACATATACCAGGAGCTGTGCCAGGCCCGCCACGTCTATTGACTCATCCAGCTGTAACAGACATACCAGGAGCTGTGCCAGGCCCGCCACGTCTGTTGACTCATCCAGCTGTAACAGACATATACCAGGAGATGTGCCAGGCCCGCCACGTCTGTTGACTCATCCAGCTGTAACAGACATATACCAGGAGCTGTGCCAGGCCTGTTGACTCATCCAGCTGTAACAGACATATACCAGGAGCTGTGCCAGGCATGTTGACTCATCCAGCTATAACAGACATATACCAGGAGCTGTGCCAGGCCCGCCACGTCTGTTGACTCATCCAGCTGTAACAGACATATATCAGGAGCTGTGCCAGGCCCTCCACGTCTGTTGCCTCATCCAGCTGTAATAGACATATACCAGGAGCTGTGCCAGGCCCTCCACGTCTGTTGACTCATCCAGCTGTAACAGACATACCAGGAGCTGTGCCAGGTCTGCCACGTCTGTTGACTCATCCAGCTGTAATAGACATATACCAGGAGCTGTGCCAGGCCCTCCACGTCTGTTGACTCATCCAGCTGTAACAGACATATATCAGGAGCTGTGCCAGGCCCTCCACGTCTGTTGACTCATCCAGCTGTAACAGACATACCAGGAGCTGTGCCAGGCCCTCCACGTCTGTTGACTCATCCAGCTGTAACAGACATATATCAGGAGCTGTGCCAGGCCCTCCACGTCTGTTGACTCATCCAGCTGTAACAGACATACCAGGAGCTGTGCCAGGCCCTCCACGTCTGTTGACTCATCCAGCTGTAACAGACATATATCAGGAGCTGTGCCAGGCCCTCCACGTCTGTTGACTCATCCAGCTGTAATAGACATATACCAGGAGCTGTGCCAGGCCCTCCACGTCTGTTGACTCATCCAGCTGTAACAGACATACCAGGAGCTGTGCCAGGCCCGCCACGTCTGTTGACTCATCCAGCTGTAACAGACATATACCAGGAGCAGTGCCAGGCCCGCCACATCTGTTGACTCATCCAGCTGTAACAGACATATACCAGGAGCTGTGCCAGGCCCGCCACATCTGTTGACTCATCCAGCTGTAATAGACATATACCAGGAGCTGTGCCAGGCCCTCCACGTCTGTTGACTCATCCAGCTGTAACAGACATATACCAGGAGCTGTGCCAGGCCCGCCACGTCTGTTGACTCATCCAGCTGTAATAGACATATACCAGGAGCTGTGCCAGGCCCTCCACGTCTGTTGACTCATCCAGCTGTAACAGACATACCAGGAGCTGTGCCAGGCCTGCCACGTCTGTTGACTCATCCAGCTGTAATAGACATATACCAGGAGCTGTGCCAGGCCCTCCACGTCTGTTGACTCATCCAGCTGTAACAGACATATATCAGGAGCTGTGCCAGGCCCTCCACGTCTGTTGACTCATCCAGCTGTAACAGACATACCAGGCGCTGTGCCAGGCCCTCCACGTCTGTTGACTCATCCAGCTGTAACAGACATATATCAGGAGCTGTGCCAGGCCCTCCACGTCTGTTGACTCATCCAGCTGTAACAGACATACCAGGAGCTGTGCCAGGCCCTCCACGTCTGTTGACTCATCCAGCTGTAACAGACATATATCAGGAGCTGTGCCAGGCCCTCCACGTCTGTTGACTCATCCAGCTGTAATAGACATATACCAGCAGCTGTGCCAGGCCCTCCACGTCTGTTGACTCATCCAGCTGTAACAGACATACCAGGAGCTGTGCCAGGCCCGCCACGTCTGTTGACTCATCCAGCTGTAACAGACATATACCAGGAGCAGTGCCAGGCCCGCCACATCTGTTGACTCATCCAGCTGTAACAGACATACCAGGAGCTGTGCCAGGCCCGCCACGTCTGTTGACTCATCCAGCTGTAACAGACATATACCAGGAGCTGTGCCAGGCCCGCCACGTCTGTTGACTCATCCAGCTGTAACAGACATATACCAGGAGCTGTGCCAGGCCTGTTGACTCATCCAGCTGTAACAGACATATACCAGGAGCTGTGCCAGGCCCGCCACGTCTGTTGACTCATCCAGCTGTAACAGACATATACCAGGAGCTGTGCCAGGCCTGTTGACTCATCCAGCTGTAACAGACATATACCAGGAGCTGTGCCAGGCCTGTTGACTCATCCAGCTGTAACAGACATATACCAGGAGCTGTGCCAGGCCTGTTGACTCATCCAGCTGTAACAGACATATACCAGGAGCTGTGCCAGGCCTGTTGACTCATCCAGCTGTAACAGACATATACCAGGAGCTGTGCCAGGCCTGTTGACTCATCCAGCTGTAACAGACATATACCAGGAGCTGTGCCAGGCCTGTTGACTCATCCAGCTGTAACAGACATATACCAGGAGCTGTGCCAGGTCTGTTGACTCATCCAGCTGTAACAGACATATACCAGGAGCTGTGCCAGGCCTGTTGACTCATCCAGCTGTAACAGACATATACCAGGAGCTGTGCCAGGCCTGTTGACTCATCCAGCTGTAACAGACATATACCAGGAGCTGTGCCAGGCCTGTTGACTCATCCAGCTGTAACAGACATATACCAGGAGCTGTGCCAGGCCTGTTGACTCATCCAGCTGTAACAGACATATACCAGGAGCTGTGCCAGGCCTGTTGACTCATCCAGCTGTAACAGACATATACCAGGAGCCGTGCCAGGCCTGTTGACTCATCCAGCTGTAACAGACATATACCAGGAGCTGTGCCAGGCCTGTTGACTCATCCAGCTGTAACAGACATATACCAGGAGCCGTGCCAGGCCTGTTGACTCATCCAGCTGTAACAGACATATACCAGGAGCTGTGCCAGGCCTGTTGACTCATCCAGCTGTAACAGACATATACCAGGAGCTGTGCCAGGCCTGTTGACTCATCCAGCTGTAACAGACATATACCAGGAGCCGTGCCAGGCCTGTTGACTCATCCAGCTGTAACAGACATATACCAGGAGCTGTGCCAGGCCTGTTGACTCATCCAGCTGTAACAGACATATACCAGGAGCCGTGCCAGGCCTGTTGACTCATCCAGCTGTAACAGACATATACCAGGAGCTGTGCCAGGCCTGTTGACTCATCCAGCTGTAACAGACATATACCAGGAGCTGTGCCAGGCCTGTTGACTCATCCAGCTGTAACAGACATATACCAGGAGCTGTGCCAGGCCTGTTGACTCATCCAGCTGTAACAGACATATACCAGGAGCTGTGCCAGGCCTGTTGACTCATCCAGCTGTAACAGACATATACCAGGAGCTGTGCCAGGCCCGCCACGTCTGTTGACTCATCCAGCTGTAACAGACATATATCAGGAGCTGTGCCAGGCCCTCCACGTCTGTTGACTCATCCAGCTGTAACAGACATATACCAGGAGCTGTGCCAGGCCCGCCACGTCTGTTGACTCATCCAGCTGTAACAGACATATACCAGGAGCTGTGCCAGGCCCTCCACGTCTGATGACTAATCCAGCTGTAACAGACATATACCAGGAGCTGTGCCAGGCCCTCCACGTCTGATGACTAATCCAGCTGTAACAGACATATACCAGGAGCTGTGCCAGGCCCTCCACGTCTGTTGACTCATCCAGCTGTAACAGACATATACCAGGAGCTGTGCCAGGCCCTCCACGTCTGTTGACTCATCCAGCTGTAACAGACATATACCAGGAGCTGTGCCAGGCCCTCCACGTCTGTTGACTCATCCAGCTGTAACAGACATATACCAGGAGCTGTGCCAGGCCCTCCACGTCTGTTGACTCATCCAGCTGTAACAGACATATACCAGGAGCTGTGCCAGGCCCTCCACGTCTGTTGACTCATCCAGCTGTAACAGACATATACCAGGAGCTGTGCCAGGCCCTCCACGTCTGTTGACTCATCCAGCTGTAACAGACATATACCAGGAGCTGTGCCAGGCCCTCCACGTCTGTTGACTCATCCAGCTGTAACAGACATATACCAGGAGCTGTGCCAGGCCCTCCACGTCTGTTGACTAATCCAGCTGTAACAGACATATACCAGGAGCTGTGCCAGGCCCTCCACGTCTGTTGACTCATCCAGCTGTAACAGACATATACCAGGAGCTGTGCCAGGCCCTCCACGTCTGTTGACTCATCCAGCTGTAACAGACATATACCAGGAGCTGTGCCAGGCCCTCCACGTCTGTTGACTCATCCAGCTGTAACAGACATATACCAGGAGCTGTGCCAGGCCCTCCACGTCTGTTGACTCATCCAGCTGTAACAGACATATATCAGGAGCTGTGCCAGGCCCTCCACGTCTGTTGACTCATCCAGCTGTAATAGACATATACCAGGAGCTGTGCCAGGCCCTCCACGTCTGTTGACTCATCCAGCTGTAATAGACATATACCAGGAGCTGTGCCAGGCCCTCCACGTCTGTTGACTCATCCAGCTGTAACAGACATATACCAGGAGCTGTGCCAGGCCTGTTGACTCATCCAGCTGTAACAGACATATACCAGGAGCTGTGCCAGGCCCTCCACGTCTGTTGACTCATCCAGCTGTAACAGACATATACCAGGAGCTGTGCCAGGCCCTCCACGTCTGTTGACTAATCCAGCTGTAACAGACATATACCAGGAGCTGTGCCAGGCCCTCCACGTCTGTTGACTCATCCAGCTGTAACAGACATATACCAGGAGCTGTGCCAGGCCCTCCACGTCTGTTGACTCATCCAGCTGTAACAGACATATACCAGGAGCTGTGCCAGGCCCTCCACGTCTGTTGACTCATCCAGCTGTAACAGACATATACCAGGAGCTGTGCCAGGCCCTCCACGTCTGTTGACTCATCCAGCTGTAACAGACATATTCCAGGAGCTGTGCCAGGCCCTCCACGTCTGTTGACTCATCCAGCTGTAATAGACATATACCAGGAGCTGTGCCAGGCCCTCCACGTCTGTTGACTCATCCAGCTGTAATAGACATATACCAGGAGCTGTGCCAGGCCCTCCACGTCTGTTGACTCATCCAGCTGTAACAGACATATACCAGGAGCTGTGCCAGGCCTGTTGACTCATCCAGCTGTAACAGACATATACCAGGAGCTGTGCCAGGCCCTCCACGTCTGTTGACTCATCCAGCTGTAACAGACATATACCAGGAGCTGTGCCAGGCCCTCCACGTCTGTTGACTCATCCAGCTGTAACAGACATATACCAGGAGCTGTGCCAGGCCCTCCACGTCTGTTGACTCATCCAGCTGTAACGCATAGAATTCACTGGCTTGTATGCGAAGCAGTAATTGTTTCAAAACATCTCCTGCCATGTCACTGATGTGTCGTGAAACACTGTTGTTTGATGAAGGCATTGTCTGTATAGTTTTTTGGGCCTTTTCCCCCAGCATTGTCCCAGCCATATCCACGGCAGCGGGAAGAATGAAGTCCTCCACAATAGTATGGTGCTTGCCTGGCCTAGCCACTCGGTACCTCACCATATAAGATGCTTCTAAACCCTTCTTATTAATCGCTTTTATACATGTCTCGTGTTGCTTTTATACATGTCTCGTGTTGCTTTTATACATGTCTCGTGTAGCTTTTATACATGTCTCGTGTTGCTTTTATACATGTCTCGTGTTGCTTTTATACATGTCTCGTGTTGCTTTTATATATGTCTCGTGTTGCTTTTATACATGTCTCGTGTTGCTTTTATACATGTCTCGTGTTGCTTTTATACATGTCTCGTGTTGCTTTTATACATGTCTCGTGTTGCTTTTATACATGTCTCGTGTTGCTTTTATACATGTCTCGTGTTGCTTTTATACATGTCTCGTGTTGCTTTTATACATGTCTCGTGTTGCTTTTATACATGTCTCGTGTTGCTTTTATACATGTCTCGTGTTGCTTTTATACATGTCTCGTGTTGCTTTTATTCATGTCTCGTGTTGCTTTTATACATGTCTCGTGTTGCTTTTATACATGTCTCGTGTTGCTTTTATACATGTCTCGTGTTGCTTTTATACATGTCTCGTGTTGCTTTTATTCATGTCTCGTGTTGCTTTTATACATGTCTCGTGTTGCTTTTATACATGTCTCGTGCTGCTTTTATACGTCTCCTGTTGCTTTTATACATGTCTCGTGTTGCTTTTATACATGTCTTACTACACGGCAGTCGTCTTAATTCTCGCTCAAAAAACTCCTGTGGCTTATTTTTCAAATTGGCATGTTTTGTTTCTCAATGTCTGCGCAAGAGTAAAGGTTTCATCGAGTTGTGAGATAGTACTTATACACATATAACACACTGTGGCTGAGGAAAGGCACTTGTCCCAATATAAGTGAACCCCAAATCAATGTAGTTGTCATCATATTTGCATCTCTTCGATGGTCCAATGTCCCTATCTGTTGTTCGGTGCTTTCCCAGGTAAGGGGGCAGTAGCTCTTCTGCATCAGATTCACAACTGTCAGTGTCCGTGCTAGCTGGGCTAACAACAAATGTAGAATTACTGACGTTAGCATTGGATGTGCTCGTGGGAGCAGAACAACTTGTTTCGTCGAAGGTGCAGGAGTAGTACAGCTGTTATGTGTTTCTATGGTGTATCCCCGACGGCATTGCACATTCACCTGGGGCAAAGGTGTCTAGATGGAATGTATTTGTGGTCCTGGCAACTGGACCTTTTTTGGAACACTATTATTTTTGTCCTACTGAGATGTACTGTTAGGTCTTAGGTCTGACAGAATCGGTCCAGAATATCTATTCAATCTAGCTCAGGGGTGCCCAACCAGTTGATCGCAGAGTGCTTGCCTGTCGTTCGTGAGATTTTTATTTATTTATAAAAAATGTATAAATATATGTTTTAAAATTATGATTATACTGTACATCTACTAAAAATCAACCACACAAATCAATGCCTATAATCGACAGTCCTCCATTCACAGCAATCCTTTACCCAAATCCAGATAGCAGATGTTCTGAAAGAGCTGCAAAACCTGGACCCGTATAAATCAGCTGGGCTTGACAATCTGGACCCTCTATTTTTGAAACTGTCCGCCGCCATTGTCGCACCCCCTATTATTAGCCTGTTCTACCTCTATTTCATATCGTCTGAGATCCCCAAGGATTGGAAAGCTTCCGCAGTCATCCCCCTCTTCAAAGGGGGAGACACCCTGGACCCAAACTGTTACAGACCTATATCCATCCTGCCCTGCCTATCTAAGGTTTTCGAAAGCCAAGTCAACAAACAGGTCACTGACCATCTCGAATCCCACCGTACCTTCTCCGCTGTGCAATCTGGTTTCCAAGCCGGTCACGGGTGCACCTCAGCCACACTCAAGGTACTAAACGATATCATAACCGCCATCGATAAAAGACAGTACTGTGCAGCCGTCTTCATCGACCTTGCCAAGGCTTTCGACTCTGTCAATCACCAGATTCTTATCGGCAGACTCAGTAGCCTCGGTTTTTCGGATGACTGCCTTGCCTGGTTCACCAATTACTTTGCAGACAGAGTTCAGTGTGTCAAATCGGAGGGCATGCTCTCCGGTCCTCTGGCAATCTCTATGGGGGTGCCACAGGGTTCAATTCTCGGGCCGACTCTTTTCTCTGTATATATCAATGATGTTGCTCTTGTTGCGGGCGATTCCCTGATCCACCTCTACGCAGACGACACCATTCTATATACTTTCGGCCCGTCATTGGACACTGTGCTATCTAACCTCCAAACGAGCTTCAATGCCATACAACACTCCTTCCGTGGCCTCCAACTGCTCTTAAACGCTAGTAAAACCAAATGCATGCTTTTCAACCGATCGCTGCCTGCACCCGCATGCCCGACTAGCATCACCACCCTGGATGGTTCCGACCTTGAATATGTGGACATCTATAAGTACCTAGGTGTCTGGCTAGACTGCAAACTCTCCTTCCAGACTCATATCAAACATCTCCAATCGAAATGCAAATCAAGAGTCGGCTTTCTATTCCACAACAAAGCCTCCTTCACTCACGCCGCCAAGCTTACCCTAGTAAAAATGACTATCCTACCGATCCTCGACTTCAGCGATGTCTTCTACAAAATTGCTTCCAACACTCTACTCAGCAAACTGGATGCCACACTTATACCACCCACCGCTGCGACTTGTATGCTCTAGTTGGCTGGCCCTCGCTACATATTCGTCGCCAGACCCACTGGCTCCAGGTCATCTACAAGTCCATGCTAGGTAAAGCTCTGCCTTCTCTCAGTTCACTGGTCACGATGGCAACACCCATCTGTAGCACGCGCTCCAGCAGGTGTATCTCACTGATCATCCCTAAAGCCAACACCTCATTTGGCCGACTTTCGTTCCAGTACTCTGCTGCCTGTGACTGGAATGAATTGCAAAAATCGCTGAAGTTGGAGACTTTTATCTCCCTCGCTAACTTCAAACATCAGCTATCTGAGCAGCTAACCGATCGCTGCAGCTGTACATAGTCTATTGGTAAATAGCCCACCCATTTTCACCTACCTCATCCCCACACTGTTTTTATTTATTTACTTTTCTGCTCTTTTGCACACCAATATCTCTACCTGTACATGACCATCTGATCATTTATCACTCCAGTGTTAATCTGCAAAATTGTAATTATTCGCCTACCTCCTCATGCCTTTTGCACACATTGTATATAGACTCCCCTTTTTTCTACTGTGTTATTGACTTGTTAATTGTTTACTCCATGTGTAACTCTGTGTTGTCTGTTCACACTGCTATGCTTTATCTTGGCCAGGTCGCAGTTGCAAATGAGAACTTGTTCTCAACTAGCCTACCTGGTTAAATAAAGGTGAAATAAAAAATAAATAAAAATAAATAAAATGTCTGAAAAGTCATGTGATTTACACAGTCCCTGCCCACTTATTGACGTTTGCCTAGTTTGCGTGGTCAGATACCTCCCGCCAACTCCAGGTTGAGGTCACGGTGATGCCAGGCAGGTAGCTAGCTAGCTAACTTTGTAGCCAGATTAGTTCTTAAGTTGTGTGGTTGACAGCAGCAATAATGAGTGAAGGGAAGGATACAAAAAAACTGAAAAGATATCATTTCCATTTTGCCTCCAAAATGGGATAACTTTTTCAGTTGGACACAACTATAGCAGAAACTGAAATTCTCACCATTCAAAATGACATTCAGCTGAAATCCAGGGCAACCACTGAGATGAAGGAAGAGTTCTGGGAGCTACGGCTAGAGGAGAAGTATCCCAGCATAAGAAGATGTGCTCTCAACTTATCAGCCCTTTTTGGATCCACCTACCTCTGTGAGTCTGCATTTTCTCACATGAAGATAATGAAGTCCAAGTACAGATCGACTGTGACTGATGATCACCTTGTGGCCTGCATGAGACTGGAAACAAGCTGCTACAGACCTGACTATGAGAAGCTACTTGTCTCCACCCAATGCCAAAAGTCACACAAAGGTAGGAAATGACATTCGTTGCACTTATTTGTGGAAAACATGTTATTGGTCCACACATTTGGGTGTTTTAGTGGCAGGTCCATACTCAGTGGTGTGTTGCGTTTCATACATTTTGTTGGTTGGTTTAGATTTAGAGACTGGTAGATCTCATCAGGCTGGCAAATGAAAAAGTAGATCTCACTTCAAAGAAGGTTGGGCACACCTGATCTAGATGCTGCTGTAGGCCCTCATTGGATGGGGACAAAGCACTAGATAATCAGCAAACAATATACAGTACCAGTCAAAAGTTTGGACACACCTACTCATTCAAGGCTTATTCTTTATTTATACTATTTTCTACATTGTATAATAATAGTGAAGACATCAAAACTATGAAATATCACATATGGAATCATGTAGTATCCAAAAAAAGTGTTTATATTTCAGATTCTTCAAAGCAACCACCCTTTGCATTGATGACAGCTTGAAACACTCTTGGTATTCTCTCAACCAGCTTCAGGAGGTAGTCACCTTGAATGCATTTCAATTAACAGGTGTGCCTTGTTAAAAGTACATTTGTGGAATTTATTTCCTTCTTAAAGCGTTTGAGCCAATGTGTTGTGACACGGTAGGGTTGGTATACAGAAGATAGCCCTATTTGGTACAATACCAAGTCTATATTATGGCAAGAATAGCTCAAATAAGCAAAGAGAAACAACCATCAAAGTCCATCAAAGACCATCAAAGTCAATCAAAGACCATCAAAGTCCATCATTACTTTAAGACCTGAAGGTCAGTCAATGCAGAACATTTTCTTCAAGTGCAGTCGCAAAAACCATCAAGCGCTATGATGGAACTGGCTCCCATGAGGACCGCCACAGGAAAGGAAAAGCCAGCGTTACCTCGGCTTTTTAAAAATGTTTAAAAACCTTTATATAACTTCGCAAGTCAGTTAAGAACAAGAGTCTGTAGTGACGTCTCTAGCACTGAGATACAGTGCCTTAGACCGCTGAGTCACTCGAGGATAAGTTATTAGAGTTAACTGCACCTCAGATTGCAGAACAAAAGAAATGCTTCACAGAGTTCAAGTAACAGACACATCTCAACATCAAGTGTTCAGAGGAGACTGTGTGAATCAGGCCTTCATGGTCGAATTGCTGCAAAGAAACCACTACTAAAGGACACCAATAAGAAGAAGAGACTTGCTTGGGCCAAGAAACACAAGCAATGGACATTACTGGTGGAATTCTGTCCTTTCGTCTGATGAGTCCAAATTTTAGATGTTGAAATGCATTGTAGGTGAACAAATGATCTCCACGTGTGTGGTTCCCACCGTGAAGCATGGAGGAAGAGGTGTGATGTTGTGGGGGTGCTTGCTGGTGACACTGTCAGTGATTTATTTCGAATTTAAGGCACACTTAACCAGCATGGCTACCTGTCACGTTCTGACCTTTATTTCCTTTGTTTTATCATTATTTATTATGGTCAGGGCGTGAGTTGGGGTGGGCAGTCTATGTTTGTTTTTCTATGATTTGAGGATTTCTATGTTTCGGCCTAGTATGGTTCTCAATCAGAGGCAGGTGTGATTAGTTGTCTCTGATTGAGAATCATACTTAGGTAGCCTGGGTTGCACTGTTTGTTTGTGGGTGATTGTCTATGTTGATTGCTTGTTTCAGCACAGTTCGCATTAGCTTCACGGTTGTTATTTCGTTTATTGTTTTTGTATAGGGTTTCAGTGTTCAGTGTTTTCTTTATTATAATTAATGATGAACACAAACCACGCCGCATTTTGGTCCTCCGATCCTTCTCGCCTCTCCTCTTCAGATGAAGAGGAGGACGACCGTGACACTACCACAGCATTCTGCAGTGACACGGCATTCCCATCTGGTTTTCGCTTAGTGGGTCTATTTGTATTTGTCACATGCGCCGAAAACAAAAGGTATTATTGTGAAATGCTTACTTACAAGCCCTTAATCAGCAATGCAGTTCAAGAAATAGTCTATAAAATGTTTACTAAATAAACAAACGTTTTTTTTAAAAACTAATCAATAAAAAAGTAACACACGAAATGAACATAACAATAACGAGGCTATATACAGGGGTACCGGTATCAAGTCAAAGTACAGGGGTGCAGGTTAGTCGAGGTAACTTGGCAAGTGACTATGCATAAATAATAAACAGCGAATAGCAGCAGTGTAAAAACAAAGGGGGGGTTCAATGTAAATAGTCGCCAATTGATTAGTTTAGTTGTCCATCAGTCTTATGGCTTGGGGGCAGAAGCTGTTAACCTCTTGCTCCTACCTGACACGCAGGCGTCCCATCTAGACATCTGGAAATGCAAATGCGCTACGCTAAATGCTAATAGTACTAGTTAAAACTCAAACGTTCATTAAAATACACATGCAGGGTATTGAATTAAAGCTACACTCGTTGTGAATCCAGGCAACAAGTCAGACTTTTAAAATGCTTTTCGGCGAAAGCATGAGAAGCTATTATCTGATAGCATGTAACACCCCAAAAGACCCGCAGGGGACATAAACAAAATAATTAGCATAGTCGTCGCTACACAAACCGCACAAATAAAATATAAAACATTCATTACCTTTGACCATCTTCTTTGTTGGCACTCCTAGATGTCCCATAATCACTATTGGGTCTTTTTTTTTTCCGATTAAATCGGTCCATATATAGCCTAGATATCGAACTATGAAGACTGTGTGATAAACAAAAAAAAATAGCGTCTTATAACGTAACGTCATTTTTTTTAATTAAAAAAGTCGACGATAAACTTTCACAAAACACTTCGAAATACTTTTGTAATGCAACTTTAGGTATTAGTACACGTTAATAAGTGATCAAATTGATCACGAGGCGATGTATATTCTATATGGGGTACGTCTGGAAATAATGTCTGGGTAAATCTCAACCAAAATATCCGGTCGGAGACCTGAACAAATGGCTTGTCTCTTCTTCGTTTGACCAAGAAACAAAGTATAGGCAACTGACAAGACTGTTGACATTGTGTGGAAGCTGTAGGTATTGCAACCTTAGCCCCATTTAATGTGGTTCGCCTTTAACAATGGGTTGATGTGGCGGATGGATATATTTTTCCATTTTCAGTGATCAGATTTTCCTGCGCTTTTCGATGAAACGCACGTTCTGTTATAGTCACAGCCGTGATTTAACCAGTTTTATAAACGTCTGAGTGTTTTCTATCCACACATACTAATCATATGCATATACTATATTCCTGGCACGAGCAGCAGGGCGCTGAAATTTTGCGCGATTTTTAACAGAATGTTCGAAAAAGTAGGGGGTAGGAGTAACAGGTTAAGGGGTCTTTTGGTCTTAGACTTGGAGCTCTGGTAGCTCTTGCAGTAGCAGAGAAAACAGTCTATGACTTGGGTGACCGGAGTCACAATGTAGAAAATAGTACAAATAAAGAAAAAACCTTGAGTGAGTAGGTGTGTCCAAACTTTTGACTTGTACTGTATATGGACACTGTTTAATGTCGAAGATAAGGGGTTAAATACATGTAAAAAAATATATATATATATATATATTTTTTTTTTTAAACATTGTGTTTCTAAGATCTCTCAGATTTAGGAAAAACACTTCAGAACAAACTTACTTTTGATGTTTTGGGGTGTCTGTCTGTTGTTCCATGTTGTTAATATTTTATTCATTTATATGGGACTAATAGCAGTAAGACCAAATTAACTTTTTCATTAAATTATTTATGTATATATTTGTTTATACTTCAAGGGATCTTAAGATTCTAAATCAAATAGCAAAATGATCCTTGGTTTGACCTTCTTAAAACAATTCCATATAGTTTAGTAGACCCCTTTACCCCGGCTTAGACAGGGTTTAGACTCTTATGGGTTAATTTTCTTAAGATGTCTATTTGGAATGTTTATATTTGATAGAGAACCTGAAGGGTCAAATATACTGTTAAGGCTTTCTACTGCAAAGTTTACACCTTCACTATCACAGTGAAATGTTTTGTCCAGGAAGTTTTATAAAAGGGATTGAATTTGTTTCTGCCAAATTGTATTTTGGTAGGTTTCTACACTGCATTCCTTCCATCTATTGCATTTCTTAAAAGTATTCAGTTGTTTGGCTTTGATGTCTCATTATTCAGTATTGCTCTTTTCAGGTAGACTGTGACTTCGCTGTGATCTGATAGGGGTGACAGTGGGCTGACTGTGAATGCTCAGAAAGACTCTGGGTTAAGGTCGGTGATTAAGTAATCTACAGTACTACTTTTTATTTGATTTATTTCACCTTTATTTAACCAGGTAGGCCAGTTGAGAAGTTCTCATTTACAACTGCGACCTGGTCAAGATAAAGCAAAGCAGTTCGACAAATACAACAACACAGAGTTACACATGGATAAACAAACATACAGTCAATAATACAATAGAGAAAGTCTATATACAGTGTGTGCAAATGAGGTAAGATTAGGGAGGTAAAGGCAATAAATAGGCCATGGTGGCAAAGTAATTACAATATAGCAATTAAACACAGGAATGGTAGATGTGCAGAAGATGAATGTGCAAGTAGAGATACTGGGGTGCAAAGGAACAAGATAAATAAATAAATAACAATATGGGGATGAGGTAGTTGGATGGGCTATTTACAGATGGGCTATGTACAGGTGCAGTGATCTGTGAGCTGCTCTGACAGCTGGTACTTAAAGCTAGTGAGGGAGATATGAGTCTCCAGCTTCAGTGATTTTTGCAGTTTGTTCCAGTCATTGGCAGCAGAGAACTGGAAGTAGGAATTGGTTTTGGGGGTGACCAGTGAGATATACCTGCTGGAGCGCATGCTACGGGTGGTTGCTTCTATGGTGACCAGTGAGCTGAGATAAGGCAGGGCTTTACATAGCAGAGACTTGTAGATGACCTTGAGCCAGTGGGTTTGGTGACAAGTATGAAGCGAGGGCCAACCAACGAGAGCATACAGGTCGCAGTGGTGGGTAATATATGGGGCTTTGGTGACAAAAGGGATGGTACTGTGATAGACTGCATCCAAATTGTTGAGTTTAGTGTTGGAGGCAATTTTGCCGAAGGTGAGGATCGGTAGAATGGTCAGTTTTACGAGGGTATGTTTGGCAGCATGAGTGAAGGATGCTTTGTTGCGAAATAGGAAGCCGATTCTATATTTAATTTTGGATTGGAGATGCTTAATGTGAGTCTGGAAGGAGAGTTTACAGTCTAACCAGACACCTAGGTATTTGTAGTTGTCCACATATTCTAAGTCAGAACCGTCCAGAGTAGTGATGCTGGGCGGGCGGGCAGGTACGGGCAGTGATCGGTTGAAGAGCATGCATTTAGCTTAACTTGCATTTAAAAGCAGTTGGAGGCCACGGAAGTAGAGTTGTATGGCATTGAAGCTTGTCTGGAGGTTAGATAACACAGTGTCCAAAGAAGGGTCAGATGTATACAGAATGGTGTCGTCTGCGTAGAGGTGGATCAGAGAATCACCAGCAGCAAGAGCGACACCATTGATATAGACGGAGAAGAGAGTCCGCCTGAGAATTGAACCCTGGTGCACCCCCATAGAGACTGCTAGAGGTCCGGACAACAGGCCCTCCAATTTGACACACTGAACTCTATCAAAGAAGTTGTTGGTGAACCAGGCGAGGCAATCATTTGAGAAACCAAGGCTGTTGAGTCTGCCAATGAAAAAGTGGTAATTGACAGAGTCGAAAGCCTTGGCCAGGTCGATGAATACGGATGCACAGTAATCTGTTTTATCGATGGTGGTTATGATATCATTTAGGACCTTGAGCGTGGCTGAGGTGCACCCATTACCGGCTCTGAAACCAGATTGCATAGCAGAGACGGTACGGTGGGATTCGAAATGGTCAGTAATCTGTTTGTTAACTTGGCTTTCAAAGACCTTAGAAAGGTAGAGTAGGATAGATATAGGTCTGTAGCAGTTTGGGTCGAGTGTCTCCCCCTTTGAAGAGGGGGATGACAGCGGCAGCTTTCCAATCTTTGGGAATCTCAGGCGATACGAAAGAGAGGTTGAACATGCTAGTAATAGGGGTTGTGACATTTTCGGCAGATACTGTTAGAAAGAGAGGGTCCAGATTGTCTAGCCCTGCTTTGTAGGGGTCCAGATTTTGCAGCTATTTCAGAACATCATCTATCTGGATTTGGGTGGAGAAATGGGGAGGCTTGGGAGAGTTGCTGTGGGGGGTGCAGGGCTGTTAACAGGGGTAGGGGTAGCCAGGTGGAAAGCATGGCCAGCCGTAGAAAAATGCTTATTGAAATTCTCAATTATAGTGGATTTATCGGTGCTGACAGTGTTTCCTAGCCTCATTGCAGTGGGCAGCTGGGAGGAGTGGCTCTTATTCTCCATGGACTTTACAGTGTACCAGAACTTTTTTGAGTTTGTGCTACAGGATGAAAATTTCTGCTTCAAAAAGCTAGCCATAGCTTTCCCAACTTCCCTGAAAAGTTGCATATCACGGGGGCTATTCGATGCTAATGCAGAACACCATAGGATGTTTTTGTGCTGGTCAAGGGCAGTCAGGTCTGGAGAGAACCAAGGGCTATATCTGTTCCTGGTTCTACAATTTTATGAATGGGGCATGCTTATTTAAGATGGTGAGGAAGGCACTTTTAAAGAATAACCAGGCATCTTCTACTGGCGGGATGAGGTCAATATCCTTCCAGGATATCCGGGCCAGGTTGATTAGAAAGGCCTGCTTGCTGAAGTGTTTTAGGGAGCGTTTGACAGTGATAAGGGGTGGTCGTTTGACCGCAGATCCATTACGGATGCAGGCAATGAGGCAGTGATTGCTGAGATCTTCGTTGAAAACACCAGAGGTGTATTTGGAGGGCAAGTTGGTTAGGATGATATCTATGTGTTTACGGATTTGGGATTGTACCTGGTGGGTTCATTGATCATTTGTGTGAGATTGACGGCATCAAGCTTAGATTGTAGGATGGCCGGGGTGTTAAGCATGTCCCAGTTTAGGTCACCTAGAAGCACTAGCTCAGATAGATGGGGGTTAATCAATTCACATATGGTGTCCAGGGCACAGCTGTGGCCAGAGGGTGGTCTATAGCAAGAGGCAACGGTGAGAGACTTGTTTCTGGAGAGGTGGATTTTTAAAAGTAAAATCTTGAATTTTTTGGGTACAGACCTGGATAGCAAGACAGAACTCTGCAGGCTATTTCTGCAGTAGATTCCAACACCGGCCCCTTTGGAAGTTCTACCTTCCATCCCTAAAATGTTGTATTTAGGGATGGAACTTTCAGGGGTTTTGGGTGTCTTCCTAAACCAGGATTCAGACACGGCTAGGACATCCAGGTTGGCAGAGTGTGCTAAAGCAATGAATAAAACAAACTTAGGGAGGAGGCGCGGTTTCTGGGCGCAATAGAATAGACTCAAGGCATAATGTACAGGTATGGTAGGATGGGAGTACATTGGAGATAAACCTAGGCATTGATTAATGCATCGTGAAGAAGGCGCAGCAGCGCCTCTTCAACCTCAGGAGGCTGAAGAAATTCAGCTTGTCACCAAAAACACTCACAAACTTCTACAGATGCACAATCGAGAGCATCCTGTCGGGCTGTATCACCGCCTGGTACGGCAACTGCTCCGCCCACAACCGTAAGGCTCTCCAGAGGGTAGTGAGGTCTGCACAACGCATCACCGGGGGCAAACTACCTGCCCTCCAGGACACCTACACCACCCGATGTCACAGGAAGGCCATAAAGATCATCAAGGACAACAATCACCCGAGCCACTGCCTGTTCACCCCGCTATCATCCAGAAGGCGAGGTCAGTACAGGTTCATCAAAGCTGGGACCGAGAGACTGAAAAACAGCTTCTATCTCAAGGCCATCAGACTGTTAAACAGCCAACACTAACATTGAGTGGCTGCTGCCAACACACTGACTCAACTCCAGCCACTTTAATAATGGGAATTGATGGAAATTGATGTAAAATATATCACTAGCTACTTTAAACAATGCTACTTAATATAATGTTTACATACCCTACATTATTCATCTCATATGTATATGTATATACTAGCCACTGTATATACTAGATACTCCTTCCATTTCAATATTATCGCTTGCACAGTGCTCCTTGGGATTTTTAAAGCTTGGGAAATCTTTTTGTATCCAAATCCGGCTTTAAACTTCTTCACAACAGTATCTCGGACCTGCCTGGTGTGTTCCTTGTTCTTCATGATGCTCTCTGCGCTTTTAACGTACCTCTGAGACTATCACAGTGCAGGTGCATTTATACGGAGACTTGATTACACACAGGTGGATTGTATTTATCATCATTAGTCATTTATGATCCAACATTGGATCATTCAGAGATCCTCACTGAACTTCTGGAGAGAGTTTGCTGCACTGAAAGTAAAGGGGCTGAATAATTTTGCACGCCCAATTTTTCAGTTTTTGATTTGTTAAAAAAGTTTGAAATATCCAATAAATGTTGTTCCACTTCATGATTGTGTCCCACTTGTTGTTGATTCTTCACCAAAAAATACAGTTTTATATCTTTATGTTTGAAGCCTGAAATGTGGCAAAAGGTCGCAAAGTTCAAGGGGGCCGAATACTTTCGCAAGGCACTGTATATACTGTACTCGATACCATCTACTGCATCTTGCCTATGCCGTTCTGTACCATCACTCATTCATATATCTTTATGTACATATTCTTTATCCCTTTACACTTGGGTGTATAAGGTAGTAGTTTTGGAATTGTTAGGTTATTACTGCATTGTCGGAACTAGAAGCACAAGCATTTCGCTACACTCGCATTAACATCTGCTAACCATGTGTATGTGACAAATACATTTGATTTGATTTGAGTGTCAGGTTCTGGCATTGTCTCTGCCCCTCTCTCTCTCTCTCTCTCTCTCTCTCTCTCTCTCTCTCTCTGTGCATGCTGGGTGTTTTTGGAGTTTGAGTGTTTGGTGTGGAAAGCTCTATCCTAACTAACTTTCTTGATTCTTTTCTTTACATGTTATTTTCTATGGTGGAGGGTTAATGCAATATTTGTTTTTAGCGGTATCCAAAGTTTTTTTTTTCAAAGTTAGGTTGGAAGAGGACAGAGTAACTTTCCTGGGGGTTGGAAGTTGTAGTGTGCGCAATGGCTTCTCAGCCTAGCGCGGAGGAGACGCTGTCGATACAGCATGGATTCAGGTGTGTTCCTGAGAACGGAGTTAAGGTGGAGGAGGTTCTGCTCGCGGTCGGTGAACAGGTAGGAGCTGAGTTTATACATTCTGCTTCTAGAATGAACAAAGCTGTGGTTGTGTTCATGAAAAGGGCTAATTTGGTCGGTAGGCTAATTGCTAGCGGAATATTTGTAAGGGATGTGTTGGTGTCAATTTCACCTCTCTCTACCCCTTCAACAAGAGTTGTAGTGGCAAATTTGCCTCCGTTTATTACGGATGATCAAATTAGGAAAGAGCTGAGTCGTTTTGGTAAGTTTGCTAGCGGTTTCCTTGTACTGTCAGCAGGTTTTCAGGCAGATGCCGTTAAGCACGTTGTTTCGTTCAGGAGGCAAGTGTTTATGTTTCTGAACAATAATGAGCAACAGCTAAATGTGCATTTTAAAGTGAGGCATGGGGAGGGGCTCTATGCAGGTTTTGCCAGCACAGATAGTCTACGGTGTTTTGAATGTGGGGATTTGGGGCACAAGAGCTTTGCGTGCCCACATAAAGGCCATAGACAAGGGGAGGGTACGAGTGCAAGGGGGGGAAATCGAGGTCAAAATGCAGGGGGTAAGGAGATGCAGACAGCAGAGGCTGGGCCTAGTCAGTCTAGAGATGGTGGTGTAGATGAGGCTGGGTCTAGTCAGGCTAGAGATGGTGGAGAAGCAGAGGCTGGGTCTAGTCAGGCTAGAGATGGTAGGGTAGTGGAGGCTGGGTCTAGTCAGGCTAGAGATGGTGGAGAAGCAGAGGCTGGGTCTAGTCAGGCTAGAGATGGTAGGGTAGTGGAGGCTGGGTCTAGTCAGGCTAGAGATGGTGGGGTAGCTGAGGCTGGGCCTAGACATGCTATGGAGGGGGGTGCAGATGATGCTGGGCCGAGTCATGCTATGGAGGGTGGTGCAGATGATGCTGGGCCGAGTCATGCTATGGAGGGGGGTGTAGCTGAGGCTGGCCCTAGTCATGCTATGGAGGGTGGTGTAGCTGAGGCTGGCCCTAGTCATGCTATGGAGGGTGGTGCAGATGATACTGCGTCTAGTCAGGTTATTCTAGTGGATGAGGAGAGTATAGTGGGGAAGTGTAAGAGATTAGGGGGGGAGGAGGAGGGTGTCAAGAGGAAAAAGAAAAAGGGTGTGGACAAAGGCACCATGGAAATGTTGCCTGTTGCTGTGGGTGAGGCCCTAACCAGAGAGAAAGGGCAGGTGGTCAGGGTGGGAGATAGAGAAGAGGAGGAAAGTGAGTCTGAGGAAGAGGATGAGGAGTTATTTTTTTCAGACTCCTCTTCAATTGGCCCGGAGCTGACAGCCAGTCAACCAGAGGGGTCTAAGTACACGTTGAGAGAACTGACAAGGTTCCTGAATGAGACTAAGGGGAAAAAAGTTAATCTTGAGGCTTTTTTTCCTGATCCTAGAAAGTTTGTAAGATCAGTACAACATGCTATGAGAAATGAGGGGCATGGTGTCCTCTCACCCAGGAAACGGTTTAGGTTGAGGAAGTGGGTCACAACAGTGCGTAAAGGTTTACCTTCAGACACTGTTTAAATGTTTAATTTCTTACTGACACTGGGGCTTTTTGAGCTTTGCTATTGGTCTATTTCTCTGCTGGCTTTTCTCCCACTTCTTATGGAGACTCTTCGGGTAGGCTCTCTCAATATAAATGGCGCCAGAGATGCGGGAAAGAGGAGTGTGTTGGGTGAATATGTAAAACAAAAAAAAAAAGTACAGGTGTTGTTTCTGCAGGAGACGCATAGTGATGTGGTGAATGAAGTTGATTGGGGGCTCTGGTGGAAAGGGGCAAGTGTGTTGAGCCATGGGACAAATCTTAGTGCAGGGGTGGCAGTCCTTTTTGCACCGGGTCTGGCTGTAAAATTTGCTCCTCAAAGGAGGTGTGTAGGGGTAGGTTGCTTGTTGTTAAAGCAGAAATTAACAACATGTGTTTTGTCTTTATAAATGTGTATGCGCCTAACACAGGGAGAGAAAGAGGGGTTCTATTTGGGAGTCTTAGACAGGAACTCTCACAAGTAGCGCCTGAGGAGACGCTGGTGATCGGAGGTGACTGGAACTGTACAATGGATTTTACAAAAGACAGAAATGGGGAAGAGCCTCATTCAGTGTCAGTGGGAGTGTTAAGGGACATCTTTAATCAGTTTGACCTAGTGGATGTTTGGAGAACTAAACATCCAAACACAAGACAGTATACGTGGGTGAAGGTTTTTGGGGCTAGGGTGAGTGCAGCTCGACTTGATCGTTTTTACATGTCCAGGAATCAGAGCAATAGGCTGCTGGGTGCTACCATTCTCCCAGTGGGGTTTTCGGATCACCACATAACCATGGCTCGGCTGTCTATTTCACCAGGGCCCCGGCAGGCATCTTATTGGAAGTTCAATGTAAAGCTCTTACAAGATGCCACTTTTTGCTCAGGTTTCCAGACTTTTTGGGAAAGATGGGGGCAGCGAAGAGAGGAGTATGAGTCTCTGAGTCAATGGTGGGATGTGGGGAAAGTGCAAATTCGGCTTTTCTGTCAACAGTACACAGCTCTCTCATCCTCAGAGGCTAGGAGAGTATTGGGGAACTAGAGCGGTGTATTAGTGAGATGGAGGTAGAGATGGTGGGGCAAGGCAATGTAGGCCTCCAGGCTAACTTAGCCGAATACGTAGGGACCTGGGCAGTTTTTTCCAGGTTAAAGCAAAGGGAGCACTTGTAAGAGCTAGGTTCTCCATGCTCAAGGAGATGGATGCTCCCAGCTCCTTCTTCTTTGGTTTGGAAAGACAGAGCAGTGAAGCCAAGGGTATGCATTGTCTACGGCTGTCTGATGGGCGGGTGACCTCTGTGGTGGGGGAGATGCGGGAGCGGACTGTGGAGTTTTATACTGAATTGTATAGGGCAGAAATGTGTGATCCTATGTGTGCTCAGGTCTTGTTTGCAGGACTCCCTAAGCTCTCTCGGGCACAGAGGGATGAAATGGACATTCCTCTGTTGTCACATGAACTGGCAGAGGCAGTAACCCAGATGTCCCCGGTCGTGCACCCGGGGTCGATGGACTTCCAGTGGAATTTTACAAAAATTCTGGGGAACAATTGGACAGGATTTCTTTTGCGTGTTGCGAGAATGCGTCGGGGTAGGAGAGTTGCCGATGAGCTGCCGTCGGGCGGCTCTGACTCTCCTGCCCAAAAAAGGGGACTTGTGTGAACTTAAGAACTGGAGGCCTGTGGCATTACTCTGTGCGGACTACAAGATTTTTGCCAAGGTCCTCTCCAACAGACTGAAGTCCCATCTGGACTCTATAATACACAAGGACCAGACATATTGTGTACCGGGACGCTCAATCACGGACAACTTGTTCTTGATTAGGGACATGTTGGACTTGTCGAGAGGTTCTAATGTGAACTTTGGACTGGTCTCTTTAGATCAAGAGAAGGCTTTTGATAGAGTGGATCATGAGTATCTGTTTAATGTGATGTCTGTGTTTCGGTTTGGGAAGAGTTTTGTGACCTGTGTGAAGCTGTTGTATGCTGGGGCGTCATGTATGGTTAAGGTGGGAGGGGGGCTCAGTAGGCCAGTCTGGGTGAGACGGAGCATTAGACAAGGATGCCCTCTATCTGGGCAGCTGTACACACTAGCCATTGAGCCTTTTTTAGGACTGCTACGCAGGAGACTGCGGGGAGTGTGCTGGACAGGCATGGATGTGGTGACAGGAATAGCAGTCTCAGCATATGCAGATGATGTTTCTGTGATGGTCAGGGATGGGCAAGATATGCAGGAACTAGAGACCAGTCTGAAGGTGTACGAGGGAGCTTCATCAGCTAAGGTAAACTGGGGAAAGAGCAAAGCTCTGTTATGTGGGGCATGGGGGGATAGGGCTCCTCCTCTGCTTCCAGGGGGTTTGCAGTGGGGTTGTGAAGGGCTTAAAGTGTTGGGGGTGTACCTGGGCTCGGAGAGGTGGGTCAGCAAGAACTGGGAGGGGCTGTCACAGGCAGTGGTGTCAAGACTGGCCAGGTGGAGGTGGCTCCTGTCCCAAGTGTCATATAGAGGGAGGGTGCTGATAATCAACAACCTGGTGGCATCTTCCTTGTGGCATAAACTGGCTGTCCTCAACCCCCCGCCGGTCTGCTTGCAGACCTGCAACGCAAGCTGGTGGACTTCTTTTGGTCGGGACATCACTGGCTGAAGGCAGCAGTTTTGTACATGACCGTCCACGAAGGAGGACAGGGCCTGGTGGAACTGGAGAGCAGGATGGCTGCTTTCCGACTAAAGGCGGTGCAGAGACTGCTGTACCACACTGATGTTGGCTGGAGGGAACCAGCATGCGCTGCTGAGGAGAGCTGGCGGATTAGGGTTGGACCGGCAGCTGTTCCTCATGAAGCTGGAGAGGCTGAGTACAGCAGGTCTCTCAGAGTTTTACTCTGCGGTGCTGAGGGCCTGGCAGCTGCTAAGGCCCACACGAGAAGGGGGTGTGGAGCATGGGCAGTGGGTGTGGGAGGAGCCTATCTTCCACAACCCAGCCATCCCTTTGAGATCGGTTCAGTCGGCCACCCTGCAGAGGCAACTGATGGCAGGGGGTTTACAAAGGCTGGGTGACCTGAGACTGCTGGGAGAGGAGGGGTGGAAAACCCCGGAGGTCTTGGCGCAACAAACAGGAATAACGTCTCTTAGGCTGCTGGAGAGATTCCTGGAGGAGGTCCAGGAGGCACTGTCTGAGCCGGTTAGGGGGGTGTTTGAGAGGCCAAAGGGAGAGGGGCCACCAATGTTCCCGCCACTGCAGGTGACGGCAGAGACTGGAGACTGGCAAGGGGGTCTGGAGGACTTGTTAGATTTTAACACTCCGAGCCTGGGGGAGTTTGAGGGGGTGGGAGGTAAAGCCCTCTACAACCTCTGTGTTAAGGTTAGGAGCATTAGAAGCCTAACAGGAGTGAAGGCACATCAGTGGCAGGGGGTATGTGGGGCGGAGAGTATGGTGGGTTTTAGATGGAGGGCGCTCTACAAACCCCCAGTACCAAAGAGGTCAGGGGACCTCCAGTGGAGGGTTCTTCATGGAGCCTGGCCACTAACAGCTGGTTGGCACGGGTTGATCCGGGGAATTGGGCAGGGGTGTCCTTTCTGTCAAATGAAAGAAACTGTAATTCATGTGTTTTCTGTGTGCACCAGGTTAATGCCATTAATGTCTCTGTTGGAATGTCTGTGTGACAGGTTGGGGGTGGTTTTTGCTGTTGGGATGTTTATAATGGGATACAGGTATTCGAGTAAGGAGAAAGAAAAATGTGTTTTGTTGAATTTTCTGTTTGCTCAGGCAAAGTTAGCTATTTGGCTAACAAGGAGGAACAGGGTCAAAGGTGGGGGATAACAGACCCTTTACTACTGTTTAATGGGATGGTCTCTGCGCGCCTTAGGGTTGAGTTTGAGTTCTATAAAATGATCAAATGTGTGGAGATGTTTGAGGAGATATGGTGTGTTGGGGGGGCTGTCTGTATTGCTGGGGAATATGTTTTGGATATACGGTTGTAGGAGAGGGTTTTTGTGTATGGTGATTTGTATCATGTGGTAGATGGAAAGGTGAGTATGGTACATGTATGCAGTACAGGATATATTTTTTTATTTTTTTATTTTAGGAGTGGGGGGGTGAGTTTTAAATGAATTGAGAATGTTTCAATAAAGAAAGACCAAAAGTCAAAAAAGTCTCTCTTTCTTTCTCTCTCTCTCTCTCTCTCTCTCTCTCTCTCTCTCTCTCTCTCTCTCTCTCTCTCTCTCTCTCTCTCTCTCTCTCTCTCTCTCTCTCTCTCTCTCTCTCTCTCTCTCTCTCTCTCTCTCTCTCTTTCTCTCTCTCTCTCTCTCTCTCTCTCTCTCTCTCTCTCTCTCTCTCTCTCTCTCTCTCTCTCTCTCTCTCTCTCAAGGGAGAGCTCTTCGTCTGTTTTCACCACACCTGCATTCTACATCTTATTATTATACTGTCAGCTGCACGTGCCTGTCTGATAGATTTACCCATCTGCTGTTTACTACAAGTAGATGATTTACTTAAGGGTTTCAGTTAAACTTGACCTCTCTTCTCTTTTTCTTGCTCTTTGCTGCAATGACTTCTGTTGTTTACGACTCCATTTCATGTGAGCAGGCAGAGGGATGAGCCAGATAGGGGCTTGACGGTGTGTGTGTGTCTCATGTTAAACACAGGGTAGTATACCAGCACCACATATCCCTGCATGTTGTTGTCCAGACTGTTTCTATGAATTCACTTTAAAACACAGCCATAAGATATGAAAGGAAGTTCAGCCCCAGAGTGCACCTTGCTCCTCTGTACAGGGCACAGGGCCTACAGTAGGGGACTAGGGCCCAGCATGATGCAGACTCCAGGCTCCAGGAGAGGGCATCCATGGCAGAGAAAATAGCCCATCAGAAGTCAGTGCTGTGTAAAGTTTAGCAGTTTTCCTTGTTTTGTTTTTGATTTGTGGGTTGCTTGGGAATGATTTGGGAGATAAGCAGGCCTAACGGGGGCATGGATGTCAGAGCGAAATGTTGTTCCAATTACCACCTTCATTACACGTTTATGGTCCGACTGCCGTCGAAAACATAGCTGGGCATTTTATGGTTATGATATGAGAACCATGTTGTTGTTTTTTCATTTAGTGGGATTTCCTCTGGAAGCAGGATACTGTATGACAGAGATTCTGTAATACCATTGAGTATACATGAAATGACAACTGGCTTCTGGGGGGAATGGTGGCATATTTTATGCTATTCTCTTTTCTTAGCATGAACCAGATAATAACATCTGTTTTCTGTGATTTTCTTTGCTTCATCAATATGATTATTGTACTACTTTTCCCAATCCCTCATTAGAACAAACTGTTATATCTCTCATCCTTAAATTGCGTTCTAATCTGCATCCACCATAAACTACAGTATTGTACTGTGCTGCATATGTTCACTGAGGGGTTTACATAAATCTCCTTTCTGTCTCACTAGCGCTCTTACACAATCCTTCTTTCTCTCCCTCAAATCCCTAATGTTACTCAAAACTGCCTGGGGCAATAACTGGAAAACAGGATGGAGAAGACACAATAGAGGGTAACATAGAGGCAGGGAGAGAGAGAAGGGGAGGACTCGAGGGTTTTGATATATTGTATTTATCTGGAGAGGGTACAGAGTTCACCTCAGGCACCATGCAGACAGGTACCTGCTTCCTCAGGTGAGTTACCTACCTGGCCTGCCTTACCTGTGCTGGCCCCTGCAAAGCCCCAGGATGCAATATCCTGGACAGGCAAGTCCTCTCCTCCTTTCCTCCTCCTCTCCTGTCCACAGTACTCAACAGTGATTAACCCTGGGCTCCAGCCTCACCTACCAGCTCACCTACCATCTGACAACCATTAGAGTGCTCCTAATCTTCTCCTCCATCTGTCTACAATAGGGTCTGTGCCGGGCCGAGCTGGGGGAGCTGTTACATAATAAATCATTAGCTAAATACTTTTGTCCATTTCTGTCATTTTACATGTACTTCTGCTCTGCTCTGTCCCTGACACCATTCAGCCGATTCACTGTCGCTTCTCTGTCTCGATCTGTCTTTCTCGTATGCTCGCCCATCTCATATTCTCTCTCTCTCTCAGTTTCTCTCTACATTTCTCTCAGTGAGAGAGAAAAATCTGAGCCTTAAAATTAGTTAGAGGAAAGAAAATAACTGAATATAATCAACTTTGAATATAAATAATGTTTACTTTATTACACAAATTGCATTAGTTTTTTTTTGTTAGTTTGTACCTCTTTATTATGCTTCTTATCACAAATACTCAGCCATGGTTTGCACTTGAAGTTCACTAGGTTACATTTGCTATGACATTTGCAACAGTAGTCACTTCCTGTGGCAGAAAATAAAGAGAATACAGACGGTTGAATCTTTGTGTCACCTCACTGACACACACGGACATCTTCTACACCAATCAGTCAGAGGTTACAGTGCCTAGTTTAGCTCCCGCTGTTCTACTGTAAATCAGCAATGAGGACGTATCGCAATGTTGTTGTTGCACTTTTAATGGGGTTTTCATGGGTCACAAGGATACAGGATACAGAGGTAAGAGGAAAGGTCAATAGGGGATTAGTAAAGGTTGTGTAACACACGCATAACACACATACACAAATAAACATACACACACACATGCATGAACACACACAAACAACACAAATTAATAGAAGCTGAACAGCAGACTATCGATAAGTCTTTCTGCTGGAGCAGCCTGTATAAAGTGATAATGGCCAATCTCAGTCCTGAATATTTAGACTTCTTGATGCCCCCTCCAATCCCCAGTCGCCCCCCTGTCTGACTCTTTTAATCAGATGTTCCGCTGACAGAGGCTGGAGATCCCTAGGTCATGGTACGACCCCCTCACCCACAGCCCTCACGCTCTAACTAGAAAGCCACCATGTCAGAGACAGGCCACATTAGACCTGTGTACTGCCCCGCTACGGAACGGCCATACCACCATGAGAAAGCTACCACTGCCCCGCTACGGAACGGTCATACCACCATGAGAAAGCTACCACTGCCCCGCTACGGAACGGTCATACCACCATGAGAAAGCCACCACTGCCCCGCTACGGAACGGTCATACCACCATGAGAAACCTACCAATGCCCCGCCACGGAACGGCCATACCACCATGAGAAAGCCACCACTGCCCCGCTACGGAACGGCCATACCACCATGAGAAAGCTACCACTGCCCCGCTACGGAACGGCCATACCACCATGAGAAAGCCACCACTGCCCCGCTACGGAACTGCCATACCACCATGAGAAAGCCACCACTGCCCCGCTACGGAACGGCCATACCACCATGAGAAAGCCACCACTGCCCCGCTACGGAACGGCCATACCACCATGAGAAAGCCACCACTGCCCCGCTACGGAACGGCCATACCACCATGAGAAAGCTACCAATGCCCCGCTACGGAACGGCCATACCACCATGAGAAAGCCACCACTGCCCCGCTACGGAACGGCCATACCACCATGAGAAAGCTACCACTGCCCCGCTACGGAACGGCCATACCACCATGAGAAAGCCACCACTACCCCGCTACGGAACGGCCATACCACCATGAGAAAGCTACCACTGCCCCGCTACGGAACGCCCATACCACCATGAGAAAGCCACCACTACCCCGCTACGGAACGGCCATACCACCATGAGAAAGCCACCACTGCCCCGCTACGGAACGGCCATACCACCATGAGAAAGCCACCACTACCCCGCTACGGAACGGCCATACCACCATGAGAAAGCCACCACTACCCCGCTACGGAACGGCCATACCACCATGAGAAAGCCACCACTACCCCGCTACGGAACGGCCATACCACCATGAGAAAGCCACCACTACCCCGCTACGGAACGGCCATACCACCATGAGAAAGCCACCACTACCCCGCTACGGAACGGCCATACCACCATGAGAAAGCCACCACTGCCCCGCTACGGAACGGCCATACCACCATGAGAAAGCTACCACTGCCCCGCTACGGAACGGCCATACCACCATGAGAAAGCTACCACTGCCCCGCTACGGAACGGCCATACCACCATGAGAAAGCTACCACTGCCCCGCTACGGAACGGCCATACCACCATGAGAAAGCTACCACTGCCCCGCTACGGAACGGCCATACCACCATGAGAAAGCCACCACTGCCCCGCTACGGAACGGCCATACCACCATGAGAAAGCCACCACTGCCCCGCTACGGAACGGCCATACCACCATGAGAAAGCCACCACTGCCCCGCTACGGAACGGTCATACCACCATGAGAAAGCCACCACTGCCCCGCTACGGAACGGCCATACCACCATGAGAAAGCCACCACTGCCCCGCTACGGAACGGCCATACCACCATGAGAAAGCCACCACTGCCCCGCTACGGAACGGCCATACCACCATGAGAAAGCTACCACTGCCCCGCTACGGAACGGCCATACCACCATGAGAAAGCTACCACTGCCCCGCTACGGAACGGCCATACCACCATGAGAAAGCTACCAATGCCCCGCTATACCACCATGAGAAAGCTACCAATGCCCCGCTACGGAACGGCCATACCACCATGAGAAAGCCACCACTGCCCCGCTACGGAACGGCCATACCACCATGAGAAAGCCACCACTGCCCCGCTACGGAACGGCCATACCACCATGAGAAAGCCACCACTGCCCCGCTACGGAACGGCCATACCACCATGAGAAAGCTACCACTGCCCCGCTACGGAACGGCCATACCACCATGAGAAAGCTACCACTGCCCCGCTACGGAACGGCCATACCACCATGAGAAAGCCACCACTGCCCCGCTACGGAACGGCCATACCACCATGAGAAAGCTACCACTGCCCCGCTACGGAACGGCCATACCACCATGAGAAAGCTACCACTGCCCCGCTACGGAACGGCCATACCACCATGAGAAAGCTACCAATGCCCCGCTACGGAACGGCCATACCACCATGAGAAAGCCACCACTGCCCCGCTACGGAACGGCCATACCACCATGAGAAAGCCACCACTACCCCGCTACGGAACGGTCATACCACCATGAGAAAGCCACCACTGCCCCGCTACGGAACGGCCATACCACCATGAGAAAGCTACCACTGCCCCGCTACGGAACGGCCATACCACCATGAGAAAGCTACCACTGCCCCGCTACGGAACGGCCATACCACCATGAGAAAGCTACCACTGCCCCGCTACGGAACGGCCATACCACCATGAGAAAGCCACCACTGCCCCGCTACGGAACGGCCATACCACCATGAGAAAGCCACCACTGCCCCGCTACGGAACGGCCATACCACCATGAGAAAGCTACCACTGCCCCGCTACGGAACGGCCATACCACCATGAGAAAGCCACCACTGCCCCGCTACGGAACGGCCATACCACCATGAGAAAGCCACCACTGCCCCGCTACGGAACGGTCATACCACCATGAGAAAGCCACCACTGCCCCGCTACGGAACGGCCATACCACCATGAGAAAGCCACCACTGCCCCGCTACGGAACGGCCATACCACCATGAGAAAGCCACCACTGCCCCGCTACGGAACGGTCATACCACCATGAGAAAGCCACCACTGCCCCGCTACGGAACGGCCATACCACCATGAGAAAGCCACCACTGCCCCGCTACGGAACGGCCATACCACCATGAGAAAGCCACCACTGCCCCGCTACGGAACGGCCATACCACCATGAGAAAGCCACCACTGCCCCGCTACGGAACGGTCATACCACCATGAGAAAGCCACCACTGCCCCGCTACGGAACGGCCATACCACCATGAGAAAGCCACCACTGCCCCGCTACGGAACGGCCATACCACCATGAGAAAGCTACCACTGCCCCGCTACGGAACGGCCATACCACCATGAGAAAGCTACCACTGCCCCGCTACGGAACGGTCATACCACCATGAGAAAGCTACCACTGCCCCGCTACGGAACGGTCATACCACCATGAGAAAGCCACCACTGCCCCGCTACGGAACGGCCATACCACCATGAGAAAGCCACCACTGCCCCGCTACGGAACGGTCATACCACCATGAGAAAGCTACCACTGCCCCGCTACGGAACGGTCATACCACCATGAGAAAGCCACCACTGCCCCGCTACGGAACGGTCATACCACCATGAGAAAGCTACCACTGCCCCGCTACGGAACGGCCATACCACCATGAGAAAGCCACCACTGCCCCGCTACGGAACGGCCATACCACCATGAGAAAGCTACCACTGCCCCGCTACGGAACGGCCATACCACCATGAGAAAGCTACCACTGCCCCGCTACGGAACGGCCATACCACCATGAGAAAGCCACCACTGCCCCGCTACGGAACGGCCATACCACCATGAGAAAGCTACCACTGCCCCGCTACGGAACGGCCATACCACCATGAGAAAGCTACCACTGCCCCGCTACGGAACGGCCATACCACCATGAGAAAGCTACCAATGCCCCGCTACGGAACGGCCATACCACCATGAGAAAGCCACCACTGCCCCGCTACGGAACGGCCATACCACCATGAGAAAGCCACCACTACCCCGCTACGGAACGGTCATACCACCATGAGAAAGCCACCACTGCCCCGCTACGGAACGGCCATACCACCATGAGAAAGCTACCACTGCCCCGCTACGGAACGGCCATACCACCATGAGAAAGCTACCACTGCCCCGCTACGGAACGGCCATACCACCATGAGAAAGCTACCACTGCCCCGCTACGGAACGGCCATACCACCATGAGAAAGCCACCACTGCCCCGCTACGGAACGGCCATACCACCATGAGAAAGCCACCACTGCCCCGCTACGGAACGGCCATACCACCATGAGAAAGCTACCACTGCCCCGCTACGGAACGGCCATACCACCATGAGAAAGCCACCACTGCCCCGCTACGGAACGGCCATACCACCATGAGAAAGCCACCACTGCCCCGCTACGGAACGGTCATACCACCATGAGAAAGCCACCACTGCCCCGCTACGGAACGGCCATACCACCATGAGAAAGCCACCACTGCCCCGCTACGGAACGGCCATACCACCATGAGAAAGCCACCACTGCCCCGCTACGGAACGGTCATACCACCATGAGAAAGCCACCACTGCCCCGCTACGGAACGGCCATACCACCATGAGAAAGCCACCACTGCCCCGCTACGGAACGGCCATACCACCATGAGAAAGCCACCACTGCCCCGCTACGGAACGGCCATACCACCATGAGAAAGCCACCACTGCCCCGCTACGGAACGGTCATACCACCATGAGAAAGCCACCACTGCCCCGCTACGGAACGGCCATACCACCATGAGAAAGCCACCACTGCCCCGCTACGGAACGGCCATACCACCATGAGAAAGCTACCACTGCCCCGCTACGGAACGGCCATACCACCATGAGAAAGCTACCACTGCCCCGCTACGGAACGGTCATACCACCATGAGAAAGCTACCACTGCCCCGCTACGGAACGGTCATACCACCATGAGAAAGCCACCACTGCCCCGCTACGGAACGGCCATACCACCATGAGAAAGCCACCACTGCCCCGCTACGGAACGGTCATACCACCATGAGAAAGCTACCACTGCCCCGCTACGGAACGGTCATACCACCATGAGAAAGCCACCACTGCCCCGCTACGGAACGGTCATACCACCATGAGAAAGCCACCACTGCCCCGCTACGGAACGGCCATACCACCATGAGAAAGCCACCACTGCCCCGCTACGGAACGGTCATACCACCATGAGAAAGCTACCACTGCCCCGCTACGGAACGGCCATACCACCATGAGAAAGCCACCACTGCCCCGCTACGGAACGGTCATACCACCATGAGAAAGCCACCACTGCCCCGCTACGGAACGGTCATACCACCATGAGAAAGCTACCACTGCCCCGCTACGGAACGGCCATACCACCATGAGAAACCCACCACTGCCCCGCTACGGAACGGTCATACCACCATGAGAAAGCCACCACTGCCCCGCTACGGAACGGCCATACCACCATGAGAAAGCTACCACTGCCCCGCTACGGAACGGCCATACCACCATGAGAAAGCTACCACTGCCCCGCTACGGAACGGCCATACCACCATGAGAAAGCTACCACTGCCCCGCTACGGAACGGCCATACCACCATGAGAAAGCCACCACTGCCCCGCTACGGAACGGCCATACCACCATGAGAAAGCTACCACTGCCCCGCTACGGAACGGCCATACCACCATGAGAAAGCTACCACTGCCCCGCTACGGAACGGCCATACCACCATGAGAAAGCTACCACTGCCCCGCTACGGAACGGCCATACCACCATGAGAAAGCCACCACTGCCCCGCTACGGAACGGCCATACCACCATGAGAAAGCTACCACTGCCCCGCTACGGAACGGCCATACCACCATGAGCCAGGGAGGAGGAGAAAGAGAAGGAAGCAGAGAAAGTGAGGAGGTTGGGGTGAGACTTGTATTACTTGTTATTGTGTTACCGTTGCTCAGTGGGTTTAATTTAATAATATGTAATTATGTACAATTAAGTAGATTTCTAAGTAATTATTCAGTAATAACAATTCAAATGGCTAGATGGCTAGATAAGAAAATAAAACAGAGGGATGAAGACGAAAAAACAGAGGGATGAAGAGGGTAAAACAGACAGATGAAGAGGAAAAACCATAGGGATGAAGAGAATAAAACATAGGGATGAAGAGGATAAAACAGAGGGATGAAGAGAATAAAACAGAGGGATGAAGAGGATAAAACAGAGGGATGAAGAGGGTAAAACAGAGGGATGAAGAGGATAAAACAGAGGGATGAAGAGGAAAAAACATAGGGATGAAGAGGGTAAAACATAGGGATGAAGAGGGTAAAACATAGGGATGAAGAGAATAAAACAGAGGGATGAAGAGGATAAAACAGAGGGATGAAGAGGGTAAAACATAGGGATGAAGAGAATAAAACAGAGGGATGAAGAGGATAAAACAGAGGGATGAAGAGGGTAAAACAGAGGGATGAAGAGGATAAAACAGAGGGATGAAGAGGGTAAAACATAGGGATGAAGAGAATAAAACAGAGGGATGAAGAGGGTAAAACAGAGGGATGAAGAGGATAAAACAGAGGGATGAAGAGGGTAAAACAGAGGGATGAAGAGGATAAAACAGAGGGATGAAGAGGGTAAAACATAGGGATGAAGAGAATAAAACAGAGGGATGAAGAGGGTAAAACAGAGGGATGAAGAGGATAAAACAGAGGGATGAAGAGAATAAAACAGAGGGATGAAGAGGGTAAAACATAGGGATGAAGAGGATAAAACAGAGGGATGAAGAGGGTAAAACATAGGGATGAAGAGGATAAAACAGAGGGATGAAGAGGGTAAAACATAGGGATGAAGAGGGTAAAACAGAGGGATGAAGAGGATAAAACAGAGGGATGAAGAGGATAAAACAGAGGGGTGAAGAGGATAAAACAGAGGGATGAAGAGGGTAAAACAGAGGGATGAAGAGAATAAAACAGAGGGATGAAGAGGATAAAACAGAGGGATGAAGAGGATAAAACAGAGGGATGAAGAGGATAAAACAGAGGGATGAAGAGGATAAAACAGAGGGATGAAGAGGATAAAACAGAGGGATGAAGAGGATAAAACAGAGGGATGAAGAGGATAAAACAGAGGGATGAAGAGGATAAAACAGAGGGATGAAGAGGATAAAACAGAGGGGTGAAGAGGATAAAACAGAGGGATGAAGAGGATAAAACATAGGGATGAAGAGAATAAAACAGAGGGGTGAAGAGGAAAAAACAGAGGGATGAAGAGGGTAAAACATAGGGATGAAGAGAATAAAACATAGGGATGAAGAGGATAAAACATAGGGATGAAGAGGATAAAACAGAGGGATGAAGAGAATAAAACAGAGGGGTGAAGAGGATAAAACAGAGGGATGAAGAGGGTAAAACATAGGGATGAAGAGAATAAAACATAGGGATGAAGAGAATAAAACAGAGGGGTGAAGAGGATAAAACAGAGGGATGAAGAGGATAAAACAGAGGGGTGAAGAGGATAAAACAGAGGGATGAAGAGGATAAAACAGAGGGGTGAAGAGGATAAAACAGAGGGATGAAGAGGGTAAAACAGAGGGATGAAGAGGATAAAACAGAGGGGTGAAGAGGATAAAACAGAGGGATGAAGAGGGTAAAACATAGGGATGAAGAGGATAAAACAGAGGGATGAAGAGGATAAAACAGAGGGGTGAAGAGGATAAAACAGAGGGATGAAGAGGGTAAAACATAGGGATGAAGAGAATAAAACAGAGGGGTGAAGAGGAAAAAACAGAGGGATGAAGAGGGTAAAACATAGGGATGACGAGAATAAAACATAGGGATGAAGAGGATAAAACAGAGGGATGAAGAGGGTAAAACATAGGGATGAAGAGAATAAAACAGAGGGGTGAAGAGGAAAAAACAGAGGGATGAAGAGGATAAAACAGAGGGATGAAGAGGATAAAAAACAGGGATGAAGAGAATAAAACAGAGGGATGAAGAGGATAAAACAGAGGGATGAAGAGGGTAAAACATAGGGATGAAGAGGGTAAAACATAGGGATGAAGAGGATAAAACAGAGGGATGAAGAGAATAAAACATAGGGATGAAGAGGATAAAACAGAGGGATGAAGAGAATAAAACAGAGGGATGAAGAGGAAAAAAACATAGGGATGAAGAGGATAAAACAGAGGGATGAAGAGAATAAAACATAGGGATGAAGAGGATAAAACAGAGGGATGAAGAGAATAAAACATAGGGATGAAGAGGATAAAACAGAGGGATGAAGAGGATAAAACAGAGGATGAAGAGGGTAAAACAGAGGGATGAAGAGAATAAAACATAGGGATGAAGAGGATAAAACAGAGGGATGAAGAGGGTAAAACAGAGGGATGAAGAGGATAAAACAGAGGGATGAAGAGAATAAAACATAGGGATGAAGAGGATAAAACAGAGGGATGAAGAGGATAAAACAGAGGGATGAAGAGGGTAAAACAGAGGGATGAAGATAATAAAACAGAGGGAAGAAGAGTATAAAACAGAGGGATGAAGAGGGTAAAACATAGGGATGAAGAGGATAAAACAGAGGGATGAAGAGGATGAAACAAAGGGATGAAGAGGATAAAACAGAGGGATGAAGAGGATAAAACAGAGGGATGAAGAGGGTAAAACAGAGGGATGAAGAGGATAAAACAGAGGGATGAAGAGAATAAAACATAGGGATGAAGAGGATAAAACAGAGGGATGAAGAGGATAAAACAGAGGGATGAAGAGGGTAAAACAGAGGGATGAAGATAATAAAACAGAGGGAAGAAGAGTATAAAACAGAGGGATGAAGAGGGTAAAACATAGGGATGAAGAGGATAAAACAGAGGGATGAAGAGGATGAAACAAAGGGATGAAGAGGATAAAACAGAGGGATGAAGAGGATAAAACAGAGGGATGAAGAGGATGAAACAAAGGGATGAAGAGGATAAAACAGAGGGATGAAGAGGATAAAACAGAGGGATTAAGAGAATAAAACACAGGGATGAAGAGGATAAAACAGAGGGATGAAGAGGATAAAACATAGGGATGAAGAAGATAAAACATAGGGATGAAGAGGATGAAACAAAGGGATGAAGAGGATAAAACAGAGGGATGAAGAGGATGAAACAAAGGGATGAAGAGAATAAAACAGAGGGATGAAGAGGATAAAACAGAGGGATTAAGAGAATAAAACACAGGGATGAAGAGGATAAAACAGAGGGATGAAGAGGATAAAACATAGGGATGAAGAGGATAAAACATAGGGATGAAGAGTATAAAACAGAGGGATGAAGAGGATAAAACAGAGGGGTGAAGAGGATAAAACAGAGGGATGAAGAGGATAAAACATAGGGATGAAGAGTATAAAACAGAGGTATGAAGAGAATAAAACAGAGGGATGAAGAGGGTAAAACATAGGGATGAAGAGGATAAAACATAGGGATGAAGAGGATAAAACAGAGGGATGAAGAGGATAAAACAGAGGGATGAAGAGGATAAAACAGAGGGATGAAGAGGGTAAAACATAGGGATGAAGAGTATAAAACAGAGGTATGAAGAGAATAAAACAGAGGGATGAAGAGGATAAAACAGAGGGGTGAAGAGGATAAAACAGAGGGATGAAGAGGATAAAACATAGGGATGAAGAGGATAAAACATAGGGATGAAGAGGATAAAACAGAGGGATGAAGAGGATAAAACAGAGGGATGAAGAGGGTAAAACAGAGGGATGAAGAGAATAAAACAGAGGGATGAAGAGGATAAAACAGAGGGATGAAGAGGGTAAAACATAGGGATGAAGAGGATAAAACAGAGGGATGAAGAGGATAAAACAGAGGGATGAAGAGGATAAAACAGAGGGATGAAGAGGATAAAACAGAGGGATGAAGAGGATAAAACAGAGGGATGAAGAGGATAAAACAGAGGGATGAAGAGGATAAAACAGAGGGATGAAGAGGGTAAAACATAGGGATGAAGAGGGTAAAACATAGGGATGAAGAGGATAAAACATAGGGATGAAGAGGATAAAACATAGGGATGAAGAGGATAAAACAGAGGGATGAAGAGGATAAAACAGAGGGATGAAGAGGATAAAACAGAGGGATGAAGAGGGTAAAACATAGGGATGAAGAGTATAAAACAGAGGTATGAAGAGAATAAAACAGAGGGATGAAGAGGATAAAACAGAGGGGTGAAGAGGATAAAACAGAGGGATGAAGAGGATAAAACATAGGGATGAAGAGAATAAAACAGAGGGATAAAGAGAATAAAACATAGGGATGAAGAGGGTAAAACAGAGGGATGAAGAGGATAAAACAGAGGGATGAAGAGGATAAAACAGAGGGATGAAGAGGATAAAACAGAGGGATGAAGAGGATAAAACAGAGGGATGAAGAGGATAAAACAGAGGGATGAAGAGGATAAAACAGAGGGATGAAGAGGGTAAAACATAGGGATGAAGAGGGTAAAACAGAGGGATGAAGAGGGTAAAACATAGGGATGAAGAGGGTAAAACATAGGGATGAAGAGGGTAAAACATAGGGATGAAGAGGATAAAACAGAGGGATGAAGAGAATAAAACAGAGGGATGAAGAGGATAAAACAGAGGGATGAAGAGGGTAAAACATAGGGATGAAGAGGATAAAACAGAGGGATGAAGAGGATAAATCACGGGGATGAAGAGGATAAAACAGAGGGATGAAGAGGATAAAACAGAGGGATGAAGAGGGTAAAACATAGGGATGAAGAGGGTAAAACATAGGGATGAAGAGGATAAAACAGAGGGATGAAGAGAATAAAACAGAGGGATGAAGAGTATAAAACAGAGGGTTGAAGAGGGTAAAACATAGGGATGAAGAGGGTAAAACATAGGGATGAAGAGGATAAAACAGAGGGATGAAGAGGAAAAAACAGAGGGATGAAGAGGGTAAAACATAGGGATGAAGAGGATAAAACAGAGGGGTGAAGAGGAAAAAACAGAGGGATGAAGAGGGTAAAACATAGGGATGAAGAGGATAAAACAGAGGGATGAAGAGGGTAAAACCTAGGGATGAAGAGGGTAAAACATAGGGATGAAGAGGGTAAAACATAGGGATGAAGAGGATAAAACATAGGGATGAAGAGAATAAAACATAGGGATGAAGAGGGTAAAACATAGGGATGAAGAGGGTAAAACATAGGGATGAAGAGGATAAAACAGAGGGATGAAGAGGGTAAAACATAGGGATGAAGAGGGTAAAACATAGGGATGAAGAGGGTAAAACATAGGGATGAAGAGGGTAAAACATAGGGATGAAGAGGGTAAAACATAGGGATGAAGAGGGTAAAACATAGGGATGAAGAGGATAAAACAGAGGGATGAAGAGAATAAAACAGAGGGATGAAGAGGATAAAACAGAGGGATGAAGAGGGTAAAACATAGGGATGAAGAGGATAAAACAGAGGGATGAAGAGGATAAAACACGGGGATGAAGAGGATAAAACAGAGGGATGAAGAGGATAAAACAGAGGGATGAAGAGGGTAAAACATAGGGATGAAGAGGGTAAAACATAGGGATGAAGAGGATAAAACAGAGGGATGAAGAGAATAAAACAGAGGGATGAAGAGTATAAAACAGAGGGATGAAGAGGGTAAAACATAGGGATGAAGAGGGTAAAACATAGGGATGAAGAGGATAAAACAGAGGGATGAAGAGGATAAAACAGAGGGATGAAGAGGATAAAACAGAGGGATGAAGAGGATAAAACAGAGGGATGAAGAGGATAAAACAGAGGGATGAAGAGGGTAAAACATAGGGATGAAGAGAATAAAACAGAGGGATGAAGAGGATAAAACAGAGGGATGAAGAGGATAAAACAGAGGGATGAAGAGGATAAAACAGAGGGATGAAGAGGGTAAAACATAGGGATGAAGAGAATAAAACAGAGGGATGAAGAGGATAAAACAGAGGTATGAAGAGAATAAAACATAGGTATGAAGAGAATAAAACATAGGGATGAAGAGGATAAAACAGAGGGATGAAGAGGATAAAACAGAGGGATGAAGAGGATAAAACAGAGGGATGAAGAGGGTAAAACATAGGGATGAAGAGGATAAAACATAGGGATGAAGAGGATAAAACAGAGGGATGAAGAGGATAAAACAGAGGGATGAAGAGGATAAAACAGAGGGATGAAGAGGATAAAACAGAGGGATGAAGAGGGTAAAACATAGGGATGAAGAGGATAAAACAGAGGGATGAAGAGGATAAAACAGAGGGATGAAGAGGATAAAACAGAGGGATGAAGAGGATAAAACAGAGGGATGAAGAGAATAAAACATAGGGATGAAGAGGATAAAACAGAGGGATGAAGAGGGTAAAACATAGGGATGAAGAGTATAAAACAGAGGTATGAAGAGAATAAAACATAGGGATGAAGAGGATAAAACAGAGGGGTGAAGAGGATAAAACAGAGGGATGAAGAGGGTAAAACAGGGGGATGAAGAGGGTAAAACAGAGGGATGAAGAGGATAAAACAGAGGGATGAAGAGGGTAAAACATAGGGATGAAGAGGATAAAACAGAGGGATGAAGAGGATAAAACAGAGGGATGAAGAGGATAAAACAGAGGGATGAAGAGGATAAAACAGAGGGATGAAGAGGGTAAAACATAGGGATGAAGAGGATAAAACATAGGGATGAAGAGGATAAAACATAGGGATGAAGAGGATAAAACATAGGGATGAAGAGGGTAAAACAGAGGGATGAAGAGGATAAAACAGAGGGATGAAGAGGGTAAAACATAGGGATGAAGAGGATAAAACAGAGGGATGAAGAGGGTAAAACATAGGGATGAAGAGGATAAAACAGAGGGATGAAGAGGATAAAACAGAGGGATGAAGAGGGTAAAACATAGGGATGAAGAGGATAAAACAGAGGGATGAAGAGGATAAAACAGAGGGATGAAGAGGATAAAACAGAGGGATGAAGAGGGTAAAACATAGGGATGAAGAGGATAAAACATAGGGATGAAGAGGATAAAACAGAGGGATGAAGAGGATAAAACAGAGGGATGAAGAGGATAAAACAGAGGGATGAAGAGGATAAAACAGAGGGATGAAGAGGATAAAACAGAGGGATGAAGAGGATAAAACAGAGGGATGAAGAGGGTAAAACAGAGCGATGAAGAGGATAAAACATAGGGATGAAGAGGATAAAACAGAGGGATGAAAAAGATCAAACAGGGATGAAGAGGATAAAACAGAGGGATGAAAAAGATAAAACAGGGATGAAGAGAATAAAACACAGGGATGAAGAGGATAAAACAGAGGGATGAAGAGGATAAAATAGAGGGATGAAGAGGATAAAACACAGGGATGCCGAGGATAAAACAGAGGGATGAAGAGGGTAAAACAGAGGGATGAAAAAGATAAAACAGAGGGATGAAGAGGATAAAACAGAGGGATGAAAAAGATCAAACAGGGATGAAGAGGATAAAACACAGGGATGAAGAGGATGAAACAGAGGGATGAAGAGGATGAAACAGAGAGTAAAACAGAGGGATGAAAAAGATAAAACAGGGATGAAGAGAATAAAACAGAGGGATGAAGAGGATGAAACAGAGGGTAAAACAGAGGGTAAAACAGAGGGTAAAACAGAGGGTAAAATAAAGGGTAAAACAGAGGGTAAGCCATCGCCGCGTAATGTGGACTCTGTTTGTCACCAGACCTCGACGAGTCTCCCCTGGTGGCTGACCTGCTGTATGTCACACACCTTCCCCCTTAGCCCTGTCAGGGAGGAGCCTATCGTCAGTGCGACATTTGTCTCCCTTCTTGATAGGGCATCCACGTTTCCATGCGTCGCCCCTGACCTGTGCACAACAGAAAAGAGAAGCATTGAAGGGACAAGAACCACCTGGTGACCTGATCGTTTGTGTCCCTTCCCTGGTCATCCAGACCAGGGTGAAGTGGGTACCCAACATTTAATACTTGAGAGTGTCTAGCGCCCACTTCACCGCTAGGCACTCTTTCTCGACAACAGAGTACTTTTTCTCTCTGGGTATCAGCTTTCGGCTGATGTACATAATGGGGTGCTCCTCCCCACTGTTTACCGAGGACAGGACGGCCCCTAGTCCCGTGTCGCATGCGTCCGTATGGACCAACAACGGCACCTGGAAATCGGGTGGTACGAGAATCAGATAGGAGCACAGCGCTTCCTACAGGCGCCTGAACGCCGCTTCGGTCTCGCCCGTCCATTTCACTGTTTTCGGGAGGCGGGCCCTGGTTAGATCGGTAACAGCTACAGCCGCAAAATTGGGGATAAACCGTCTGTAGTATCCTGCCAGGAAGGACATGACCTGTGTCTTGGTGCGTGGAACGAGCCAGTCAAGTACCACGTGGACCTTCCTCTCCTGGGACTTGATGTTCCCCCCGTACAATCAAATACCCCAGGTATTCCACCTTCTCAAACCCCAGCTTGCATTTCTTGGGGTTCGCCTTCAACCCGACTTGCCTGAGCACGTCCAGCACCGCTCTTCCCAACCTTGCTGTGGATGATTTCATCCATATAGGCCACTGCGTACTGTTAGTGGGGTCAAAGTACTTTGTCCATCAGGCGCTGGAATGTAGGCAGGGCTTGGAGCACCCGGTACTGATATAATCTGTCTGGTGTTAAAAACGTCATCTTCTCCCGGGAGGAGGCTGCCAAAGGTACCAATATCCTTTGGCCAGGTCGAGGGTGCTGATGTACCTGGCCTTTCCCAATTGATCGATGAGCTCGTCCACCTCAGCATGGGGTTGGCATCGAACAAGCTGATGTTTACACCCCTGAAATCATTACAGAAGCGCAGGCTACTGTCTGGTTTGGGCACCAACTTGATGGGCCTGCACCATGAGCTGTGGAACTCTTCGATGACCCCCATCCTCAGCATAGCCTCGACTTCTTGCTTCACAGCCTTCCTTCGGGCCTCAGGAATCCAATATGGCCTCGTTCGTACCGTTTCCCGGGCCGGGTGCAGACGTGGTGTTCAACGAGGGTTGTACGGCGTGGCTTCTCAGAGAACACTGACGTGTTCCGATCGACGAGCTCCCTGAGCGCTTGCTTCTGGGCCGGGTCCAGGCCGTCGTTGCTCAGGACCACCACTGGTACCGTTGGCGTCCTGGGTCCTGACCATAACACGGCCAAGACTGTCCTCTCGTACCACTTTTTCAACAGGTTGACGTGGTAAATCTGTTGAGGTTTCCATCTCCCGTACATTGTAAATGACGGGTCCCAGCTTCTCTATCACATCGTACACCCCATGCCGTGTTGCCAGGCCTTACTTTCGGCCGTGGGGATTAAGACCAACACCTTGTCTTCCACCTGGAATTCTCAGGGCTAGGTTCCCCGATTGTAGACCTGGGCTTGGGCACGTTGGGCCTTCTCCATATGTTCTCTTACCTCTGGCCATATGGCTGTCATCCATCCCTCATCGTCTCCATGTGTTTTACCATGCCACGTAAGGGGGTCGGTTGGGCTTTCCACACCTTCTTGGCGAGGTCCAGTTGGCCATGTGGCCTCCTCCCGTAGAGGTTCAAAAGGGGAAAACCCGGTGGAGGACTGGGGTACTTCTCAGATCGAGAACATTAGGTGAGGTAGTAGCTAGTCCCAGTTCTTCCCGTCCTGCTTGATGATCTTCCGCAGCGTTTATTAGAGCATTTTATTGAACCGCGCAAAGAGCCCATCCGTCTGCGGATGAAAGACGGAGGTCCAGATCTGCTTGATCTGCAGGAGAGCACACAAGGTTTCATTAGACGGGACATAAACTCAGTACCTTGGTCTGTCAGGATCTTGTTTGGGATGCCCACCCAGCTAAAGAGGTGGAACAGCTCCAGGGTGAGTCCCTTGGATACCGCCGCCCGTAGGGGAATGACCTCGGGATACCGGGTGGCATAATCTACTATTACCAGGATGTACCGGTGTCTTCCTGCTGTTTTTACCAGGGGTCCAACTATGTCCATGGCGATGTGTTCAAAGGGCACCCCGAATTGTCCTCTCAGTTGGCCCCCAGCGGGTGTCTTGACTGTTCCCTCGAAATCGAGGAGGGGGAGGATGGGCTCCTCCTCCAGTGGTTCACCAGAGGGGTAGGGTTCCGGCGCAGGCCGGTCATATTACGGACCCGTGCAGGCGACGGGTCGTCCTCGCTCTCCTCTTTGGCTGGCTCGTACCTTTTTCTTCAGGTTGTGCCTCCACTGTGCCGCGAACAATGAACAATCTCAGGGGTACTGGCAACTCTGGTATGGCACCCATCATCATCTGGCAGTTCCCTTGTGGCGTATGGATATGAGTGGTTATGAGCGTAATCATACTTCCGGGGTCTAATAGAGCTTCCGTGTCATGTCTGTCGACTTTTACCGGGACCATGTGTGCCGTTGGTTCGTGGTGCGCACAACAGGAAGTGACATTGTTCACTGCTTGGCCCACATTGCCTCACTGCTCCCAGCTGGCCCTCCAAGGTCTGGGGCGTGCATAGACTCGCTGCCTTCTTATTGTCGTGGGGTAGCGCCGTAAGAAGCAATCCATGACCACTTTGTTTAGGATGGAGAGGGTGGATAAGTTGGTTAGGAGCCATGCCCTGGTGATGCGCAGTAGATCGCTCATCTGGGCTCAGGGGGATGCGACGGGGGGATGCGTCGGCCACAACCCTCCAGTTGTGGAACAGTTCGGTCCGATAGGCCAGGCTGCAGCCGTAGTAGCTGATTATCTCCTATTTGAGTCCGTCATAGGTATCCGCATGTTCATAATTAAGGTCCCAATACACCTTTTTGGCATTCCCGGCGAGGAACGGGGCCAGCAGGCTTGCTCACTTTGGCCTTCGCCATCCTTCCCGTAGTGCTGTCCATTCAAATGTGCAAAGGTATGTTCCGATGTGTTCGTCCTCCGTTTGATTAAAAACCGGTTTGGATGCGATTCAGTAGAAGCTCCTCCTTGTAGCTTCCTGATTTCCTCAACGAGGCAGACATTTTGTATCCGCTATTCCTCCAACATTTGTTCCTGAACTGCATGTTGTGCTTGTTTGGCCCGGACGAACTGAGGTATCAACTCGTCCATGCTGATGCTGCGTAAACGTCAACCCTGATGGATTAGCTCGGTTTCAAGGGTGTTTATTTAAATAACAACCGAAAAGAATAGAATCCCCCAGGAGACCTTCCAGGAGACCTCTGAGATATCGTCTTCTAGGCCCCGGGTCTTGCTGTATCCTGTGGGGAACAAAACTCAGTTATCCCCGGGACTGAGCACGACTATACAGGAGGAACCTCTCTTCCCCCAGTCCCCTCTCCCACGTGCTGCCTTTCTAGCAACTTCACGGAACTCGTCCAGCTGGTGAGCAATCAGCCCTTTTATTACTCACCAACCACAATTAGCCCCAATTAGTCCTGGCCGGAGAGCCGTCGAGACCTGGCACGTCCAGCAGAGGAAACCATCGCCTCTTGATGTAGACTACGTCTGTCACCAGCCCGCGATGTGTCTCCCCCTGGTAGCTGACCTGCTGTATGCCACTGTATGCCAATATATATAGAGAGAGATGTCCTCTGTCTGTGGGTCTGTCAGGGTGCTGTGAGAACAGTGTCCACACCTGGAGACATCACGACACCTGTTGTTCTCCAGCTTGACATCCACTGACCTGATCACCTAGCATCTCAGCGCAGATCAATCTGCCTGTCACCACATCTATATACTGTACATAGACATGACCCCCTTTGATATTCTGTCATCATACACATGACCCCCACTGATGTACTGTCACCATAGACATGGAGCACAGTGCATGTCAAACTGTCTCACTTAGTGTGCCACTGTACTAGGGCAGTTTACATATTTGAGATTCACACAGATTTTGCCACCAACATCAATGCACAATTTTCTGTGAAAATGTTTGATACATGTGCTTCTCAAGTAAGGATTTGACCATAATATTTTGATAACTTTGTGAGTATACTTCAGAGTTGGTTGGGTATATTGGTTGGGTTTTGGTATATTGATATATTTGGTATAGTATGTTTTTTGTTGCTACCAACAATCAGTGAATTTAGATATATGCACCTTGTACTATAAGCCTATCTCACTTCCTCTGTAATAAATACAAATACAAACACCATTCACCCTCTCTCTACCTTCTACCCCATTCTCTCTCTCTCTCTCTCTCTCTCTCTCTCTCTCTCTCTCTCTCTCTCTCTCTCTCTCTCTCTCTCTCTCTCTCTCAATTCAATTCAATTCAATTCAATTCAAGAAATGCTAAGGGTTCATGTGTATGACATGGCAGGAGCTCTCTCTCTCTCTCACTCTCTCTCTCACTCTGTCTCTCTTCCTCTCACTCTCTGTCTTGCCCTCATTTTATTTCTCTGTGTCTTAGGCTCACTCTCTCTCTCCGTCTCTCTCACTCTCTGTCTCTCTTTCTCTCACTCTCTCTCTCTCTCTCTGTCTCTCCCTTGCTTTCTTTCTCTGTCTTACGCTCACTCTCTCTCTCACTCTCATTCTCCCTCTGTCTCTCTCTCACTTTCTTTCTCTGTGTCTCACGCTCACCCTCTCTCTCTCCCTCTCTCTCTCTCTCTCTCTCTCCCTCACTTTCGTTCTCTGTGTCTCACGCTCTCTCTCTCTCTCTGTCTCTGTCTCTGTCTCTCTCTCTCTCTCTCTCTCTCTCTCTCTCTCTCTCTCTCTCTCTCTCTCTCTCTCCCCCCGCTCTCCTCCAGGCCACAGCGTAGCTGGGTGCTGATAGGCATCTCTCGTGGAGTCTGCTGTAGTCTGCCCCTGCTTCTGCAGACAAAGTGCCTCCATAAGACCAGTGGGGCTCCCTGGGAACCTACCCCAGACCCCCTGGCCCCGCCAGTGTGTGTGTGTGTGTGTGTGTGTGTGTGTGTGTGTGTGTGTGTGTGTGTGTGTGTGTGTGTGTGTGTGTGTGTGTGTGTGTGTGTGTGTGTGTGTGTGTGTGTGTGTGTGTGTGTGTGTGTGTGTGTGTGATGCCGGGGGGTTGACCGTGAGTGCTGAGAGTGGAAGCTTTGTGTTTGACTTTCAGTGTGTAAATGGGTTTTGTAAACTCAGATGTGTAATGCCCAAGTACATTATGTAGGCCCGGCATGAATGCGGGGGTTTATTCTGTGCATTCATCTGGAAATAGCATACTGTTGTAGTATTCATTATATACATTTGTATTCATGGTGTTGTGTGGTGGTGCTTGGGAAGCATTCATATTAAGAGCTACTCTTTCTCAGAGTTCGGAGCTCAGACACACACACACACACACACACACATAGTCCCGCTACTAATCCAAATCTGTCCCTGGCATCGGAGAGCACTCAAAAGTATGTTTGGCTATTTTACTTTCATCATAACTAGAAAGAGAAGGAGCAAATGGACAAAAAACCCAAAACCAAAGAAGGAAATCAGAAGGGAGTGCATTTATCAGGGGCCCAGATCTGTAGGCCTACCACACACACACACACAGTCCCTTCCTGTACCTGACCCCTGGGTGACCTCCAGAGCTTTCCAACATTTAAACGTAGTCAAGCAGTCCATTCTCCTGCCGGGACCCTGGTGTGTGTGTATGTGTGTGTGTGTGTGTGTGTGTGTGTGTGTGTGTGTGTGTGTGTGTGTGTGTGTGTGTGTGTGTGTGTGTGTGTGTGTGTGTGTGTGTGTGTGTGTGTGTGTGTGTGTGTGTGTGCATTCCTCTCAGGCTATCACCACCATCACTTGACAAGATTTATATAATTGCAGTCTGTGATCTCATTTTTCTCAAAGAGCATTTTGAAGTTTCCTGTTTGTGTCCTCTCCCAACCTTTTTAATGTTAAAATGAGACACATTAAATCCCCAACCCCCCTTTTCATCAAGTTCTCCAACTTGATCCTTGTGTCTTTCCTCATTCCATTCTCCTCAAACTGTTTGTGAGACGAGACGTGTGTGTGTGTGTGTGTGTGTGTGTGTGTGTGTGTGTGTGTGTGTGTGTGTGTGTGTGTGTGTGTGTGTGTGAGTGAGTGAGTGAGTGAGTGAGTGAGTGAGTGAGTGAGTGAGTGAGTGAGTGAGTGAGTGAGTGAGTGAGTGAGTCAGTGAGTGAGTATGCATACATGCATGTACTTTATATATGTGGACAGCACATTTACAAGCTACAGTAATAGCATACTATTGATATATAGAATAATAATTTGATACAAGTATCTACTGTCCAGGAACAACATCATCATTAATAATGTCACTGTACAGGTGATCAACAGTGGGCTACACATTGATATCCATAGCTATTTATTCTGGCCGAGCTCACCAGGGTTGCACTACAGGGTTGGAACTTCATCATGGAACTTAAGTGAATAATTGATTGAATTATTTGTCACAAAATAATAAACAACATTGTACTAGCAGAGTAGAAAATATGACCGGCCTGCAGAGAGTCTGGTATAATCAGAGAGTCTGGTATAAGCAGAGAGTCTGGTATAAGCAGATAGTCTGGTATAAGCAGAGAGTCTGGTATAAGCAGAGAGTCTGGAATAATCAGAGAGTCTGGTATAAGCAGAGAGTCTGGAATAATCAGAGAGTCTGGTTTAAGCAGAGAGTCTGGTATAAGCAGAGAGTCTGGTATAAGCAGAGAGTCTGGAATAATCAGAGAGTCTGGTTTAAGCAGAGAGTCTGGTATAAGCAGAGAGTCTGGTATAAGCAGAGAGTCTGGAATAATCAGAGAGTCTGGTATAAGCAGAGAGTCTGGAATAATCAGAGAGTCTGGTATAAGCAGAGAGTCTGGTATAAGCAGAGAGTCTGGAATAAGCAGAGAGTCTGGAATAATCAGAGAGTCTGGTATAAGCAGAGAGTCTGGAATAATCAGAGAGTCTGGTATAAGCAGAGAGTCTGGAATAATCAGAGAGTCTGGAATAAGCAGAGAGTCTGGTATAAGCAGAGAGTCTGGAATAATCAGAGAGTCTGGTTTAAGCAGAGAGTCTGGTATAAGCAGAGAGTCTGGTATAAGCAGAGAGTCTGGAATAATCAGAGAGTCTGGTATAAGCAGAGAGTCTGGAATAATCAGAGAGTCTGGTATAAGCAGAGAGTCTGGAATAATCAGAGAGTCTGGTATAAGCAGAGAATCTGGAATAATCAGAGAGTCTGGTATAAGCAGAGAGTCTGGTATAAGCAGAGAGTCTGGTATAAGCAGAGAGTCTGGTATAAGCAGAGAGTCTGGAATAATCAGAGAGTCTGGTATAAGCAGAGAGTCTGGAATAATCAGAGAGTCTGGAATAAGCAGAGAGTCTGGAATAATCAGAGAGTCTGGTATAAGCAGAGAGTCTGGAATAATCAGAGAGTCTGGTATAAGCAGAGAGTCTGGTATAAGCAGAGTCTGGAATAATCAGAGAGTCTGGTATAAGCAGAGAGTCTGGTATAAAGCAGAGAGTCTGGTATAAGCAGAGAGTCTGGAATAATCAGAGAGTCTTGTATAAGCAGAGAGTCTGGAATAATCAGAGAGTCTGGTATAAGCAGAGAGTCTGGTATAAGCAGAGAGTCTGGTATAAGCAGAGAGTCTGGTATAAGCAGAGAGTCTGGTATAAGCAGAGAGTCTGGAATAATCAGAGAGTCTGGTATAAGCAGAGAGTCTGGAATAATCAGAGAGTCTGGTATAAGCAGAGAGTCTGGAATAAGCAGAGAGTCTGGTATAAGCAGAGAGTCTGGTATAAGCAGAGAGTCTGAAATAAGCAGAGAGTCTGGTATAAGCAGAGAGTCTGGAATAATCAGAGAATCTGGTATAAGCAGAGAGTCTGGTATAAGCAGAGAGTCTGGTATAAGCAGAGAGTCTGGTATAAGCAGAGAGTCTGGAATAATCAGAGAGTCTGGTATAAGCAGAGAGTCTGGAATAAGCAGAGAGTCTGGAATAATCAGAGAGTCTGGTATAAGCAGAGAGTCTGGTATAAGCAGAGAGTCTGGAATAATCAGAGAGTCTGGTATAAGCAGAGAGTCTGGTATAAGCAGAGAGTCTGGAATAATCAGAGAGTCTGGTATAAGCAGAGAGTCTGGTATAAGCAGAGAGTCTGGTATAAGCAGAGAGTCTGGTATAAGCAGAGAGTCTGGAATAATCAGAGAGTCTGGTATAAGCAGAGAGTCTGGAATAAGCAGAGAGTCTGGAATAATCAGAGAGTCTGGTATAAGCAGAGAGTCTGGAATAAGCAGAGAGTCTGGTATAATCAGAGAGTCTGGTATAAGCAGAGAGTCTGGAATAAGCAGAGAGTCTGGAATAATCAGAGAGTCTGGTATAAGCAGAGAGTCTGGTATAAGCAGAGAGTCTGGAATAATCAGAGAGTCTGGAATAATCAGAGAGTCTGGTATAAGCAGAGAGTCTGGTATAAGCAGAGAGTCTGGAATAATCAGAGAGTCTGGTATAAGCAGAGAGTCTGGTATAAGCAGAGTCTGGAATAATCAGAGAGTCTGGTATAAGCAGAGAGTCTGGTATAAAGCAGAGAGTCTGGTATAAGCAGAGAGTCTGGAATAATCAGAGAGTCTTGTATAAGCAGAGAGTCTGGAATAATCAGAGAGTCTGGTATAAGCAGAGAGTCTGGTATAAGCAGAGAGTCTGGTATAAGCAGAGAGTCTGGTATAAGCAGAGAGTCTGGTATAAGCAGAGAGTCTGGTATAAGCAGAGAGTCTGGAATAATCAGAGAGTCTGGTATAAGCAGAGAGTCTGGAATAATCAGAGAGTCTGGTATAAGCAGAGAGTCTGGAATAAGCAGAGAGTCTGGTATAAGCAGAGAGTCTGGTATAAGCAGAGAGTCTGAAATAAGCAGAGAGTCTGGTATAAGCAGAGAGTCTGGAATAATCAGAGAATCTGGTATAAGCAGAGAGTCTGGTATAAGCAGAGAGTCTGGTATAAGCAGAGAGTCTGGTATAAGCAGAGAGTCTGGAATAATCAGAGAGTCTGGTATAAGCAGAGAGTCTGGAATAAGCAGAGAGTCTGGAATAATCAGAGAGTCTGGTATAAGCAGAGAGTCTGGTATAAGCAGAGAGTCTGGAATAATCAGAGAGTCTGGTATAAGCAGAGAGTCTGGTATAAGCAGAGAGTCTGGAATAATCAGAGAGTCTGGTATAAGCAGAGAGTCTGGTATAAGCAGAGAGTCTGGTATAAGCAGAGAGTCTGGTATAAGCAGAGAGTCTGGAATAATCAGAGAGTCTGGTATAAGCAGAGAGTCTGGAATAAGCAGAGAGTCTGGAATAATCAGAGAGTCTGGTATAAGCAGAGAGTCTGGAATAAGCAGAGAGTCTGGTATAATCAGAGAGTCTGGTATAAGCAGAGAGTCTGGAATAAGCAGAGAGTCTGGAATAATCAGAGAGTCTGGTATAAGCAGAGAGTCTGGTATAAGCAGAGAGTCTGGAATAATCAGAGAGTCTGGTATAAGCAGAGAGTCTGGTATAAGCAGAGAGTCTGGTATAAGCAGAGAGTCTGGTATAAGCAGAGAGTCTGGTATAAGCAGAGAGTCTGGTATAAGCAGAGAGTCTGGTATAAGCAGAGAGTCTGGTATAAGCAGAGAGTCTGGTATAAGCAGAGAGTCTGGTATAAGCAGAGAGTCTGGAATAATCAGAGAGTCTGGTATAAGCAGAGAGTCTGGTATAAGCAGAGAGTCTGGTATAAGCAGAGAGTCTGGTATAAGCAGAGAGTCTGGAATAAGCAGAGAGTCTGGAATAATCAGAGAGTCTGGTATAAGCAGAGAGTCTGGTACAAGCAGAGAGTCTGGTATAAGCAGAGAGTCTGGTATAAGCAGAGAGTCTGGAATAATCAGAGAGTCTGGTATAAGCAGAGAGTCTGGTATAAGCAGAGAGTCTGGAATAATCAGAGAGTCTGGTATAAGCAGAGAGTCTGGTATAAGCAGAGAGTCTGGTATAAGCAGAGAGTCTGGTATAAGCAGAGAGTCTGGAATAATCAGAGAGTCTGGTATAAGCAGAGAGTCTGGAATAAGCAGAGAGTCTGGAATAATCAGAGAGTCTGGTATAAGCAGAGAGTCTGGAATAAGCAGAGAGTCTGGTATAATCAGAGAGTCTGGTATAAGCAGAGAGTCTGGAATAAGCAGAGAGTCTGGAATAATCAGAGAGTCTGGTATAAGCAGAGAGTCTGGAATAATCAGAGAGTCTGGTATAAGCAGAGAGTCTGGAATAATCAGAGAGTCTGGTATAAGCAGAGAGTCTGGTATAAGCAGAGAGTCTGGAATAATCAGAGAGTCTGGTATAAGCAGAGAGTCTGGAATAATCAGAGAGTCTGGTATAAGCAGAGAGTCTGGAATAATCAGAGAGTCTGGTATAAGCAGAGAGTCTGGAATAATCAGAGAGTCTGGTATAAGCAGAGAGTCTGGTATAAGCAGAGAGTCTGAAATAAGCAGAGAGTCTGGAATAAGCAGAGAGTCTGGTATAAGCAGAGAGTCTGGTATAAGCAGAGAGTCTGGTATAAGCAGAGTCTGAAATAAGCAGAGAGTCTGGTATAAGCAGAGAGTCTGGAATAATCAGAGAATCTGGTATAAGCAGAGAGTCTGGTATAAGCAGAGAGTCTGGTATAAGCAGAGAGTCTGGTATAAGCAGAGAGTCTGGTATAAGCAGAGAGTCTGGAATAATCAGAGAGTCTGGTATAAGCAGAGAGTCTGGAATAATCAGAGAGTCTGGAATAATCAGAGAGTCTGGTATAAGCAGAGAGTCTGGAATAAGCAGAGAGTCTGGTATAATCAGAGAGTCTGGTATAAGCAGAGAGTCTGGAATAAGCAGAGAGTCTGGAATAATCAGAGAGTCTGGTATAAGCAGAGAGTCTGGTATAATCAGAGAGTCTGGTATAAGCAGAGAGTCTGGAATAATCAGAGAGTCTGGAATAATCAGAGAGTCTGGTATAAGCAGAGAGTCTGGTATAAGCAGAGAGTCTGGAATAATCAGAGAGTCTGGAATAATCAGAGAGTCTGGTATAAGCAGAGAGTCTGGAATAAGCAGAGAGTCTGGTATAATCAGAGAGTCTGGTATAAGCAGAGAGTCTGGAATAAGCAGAGAGTCTGGAATAATCAGAGAGTCTGGTATAAGCAGAGAGTCTGGAATAATCAGAGAGTCTGGTATAAGCAGAGAGTCTGGAATAATCAGAGAGTCTGGTATAAGCAGAGAGTCTGGTATAAGCAGAGAGTCTGGAATAATCAGAGAGTCTGGTATAAGCAGAGAGTCTGGAATAATCAGAGAGTCTGGTATAAGCAGAGAGTCTGGAATAATCAGAGAGTCTGGTATAAGCAGAGAGTCTGGAATAATCAGAGAGTCTGGTATAAGCAGAGAGTCTGGTATAAGCAGAGAGTCTGAAATAAGCAGAGAGTCTGGAATAAGCAGAGAGTCTGGTATAAGCAGAGAGTCTGGTATAAGCAGAGAGTCTGGTATAAGCAGAGTCTGAAATAAGCAGAGAGTCTGGTATAAGCAGAGAGTCTGGAATAATCAGAGAATCTGGTATAAGCAGAGAGTCTGGTATAAGCAGAGAGTCTGGTATAAGCAGAGAGTCTGGTATAAGCAGAGAGTCTGGTATAAGCAGAGAGTCTGGAATAAGCAGAGAGTCTGGTATAAGCAGAGAGTCTGGAATAATCAGAGAGTCTGGAATAATCAGAGAGTCTGGTATAAGCAGAGAGTCTGGAATAAGCAGAGAGTCTGGTATAATCAGAGAGTCTGGTATAAGCAGAGAGTCTGGAATAAGCAGAGAGTCTGGAATAATCAGAGAGTCTGGTATAAGCAGAGAGTCTGGAATAATCAGAGAGTCTGGTATAAGCAGAGAGTCTGGAATAATCAGAGAGTCTGGTATAAGCAGAGAGTCTGGAATAATCAGAGAGTCTGGTATAAGCAGAGAGTCTGGTATAAGCAGAGAGTCTGGAATAATCAGAGAGTCTGGTATAAGCAGAGAGTCTGGTATAAGCAGAGAGTCTGGAATAAGCAGAGAGTCTGGAATAATCAGAGAGTCTGGTATAAGCAGAGAGTCTGGTATAAGCAGAGAGTCTGGTATAATCAGAGAGTCTGGTATAAGCAGAGAGTCTGGAATAATCAGAGAGTCTGGTATAAGCAGAGAGTCTGGTATAAGCAGAGAGTCTGGAATAAGCAGAGAGTCTGGAATAATCAGAGAGTCTGGTATAAGCAGAGAGTCTGGAATAATCAAAGAGTCTGGAATAATCAGAGAGTCTGGTATAATCAGAGAGTCTGGTATAAGCAGAGAGTCTGGAATAAGCAGAGAGTCTGGAATAATCAGAGAGTCTGGTATAAGCAGAGAGTCTGGAATAATCAAAGAGTCTGGAATAATCAGAGAGTCTGGAATAATCAGAGAGTCTGGTATAAGCAGAGAGTCTGGAATAATCAGAGAGTCTGGTATAAGCAGAGAGTCTGGAATAATCAGAGAGTCTGGTATAAGCAGAGAGTCTGGTATAAGCAGAGAGTCTGGTATAAGCAGAGAGTCTGGTATAAGCAGAGAGTCTGGTATAAGCAGAGAGTCTGGTATAAGCAGAGAGTCTGGAATAATCAGAGAGTCTGGTATAAGCAGAGAGTCTGGTATAAGCAGAGAGTCTGGTATAAGCAGAGAGTCTGGTATAAGCAGAGAGTCTGGAATAATCAGAGAGTCTGGTATAAGCAGAGAGTCTGGTATAAGCAGAGAGTCTGGTATAAGCAGAGAGTCTGGAATAATCAGAGAGTCTGGTATAAGCAGAGAGTCTGGAATAATCAGAGAGTCTGGTATAAGCAGAGAGTCTGGTATAAGTGCTTCTGAGTGGTGCAGTGGTCAAAGGCACTGCATCTCAGTGCTAGAGGCATCACCACAGACCCTGGTTTGATTCCAGGCTGTATCACAACCGGCTGTGATTGGGAGTCCCATAGGGCGGCACACAATTGGCCCAGCGTTGTCCAGGTTAGGGTTTGACCGAGGTAGACCGTCATTGTAAGAATTTGTTCTTAACTGACTTGCCTAGTTAAATAAAATAATATTTAATTATGGGAAATGAATGACCGAAACAGTGATTTTGGTCCTGTCAATCCACAGTTTTTATCAGAATGATGAGTTATTGTGAATGTTAAGGTTTGTTATGTGATGTCGGAAACATTGCAGATTTGTTTCTCCAAAACTCAATCTGCCTCTATTACAATACTTCTCTCCCCTTAGCTGCAATTACTGGCATAACCATTAGAAGGCAGTAGTGATCTGCAAAGGCCATAGATTCCATCTACATTATAAAGGTGGAGTGTGTGTGTGTGTGTGTGTGTGTGTGTGTGTGTGTGTGTGTGTGTGTGTGTGTGTGTGTGTGTGTGTGTGTGTGTGTGTGTGTGTGTGTGTGTGTGTGTGTGTGTGTGTGTGTGTGTGTGTGTGTGTGTGTGTGTGTGTGTGTGTGTGTGTGTGTGTGTGTGTGTTTGCGTAGAGACTTCTTGTACTGAAATGTACATTTTGGGATTTATTGTGTATAGACAACGGCTACTTTTATTATTCATCCTCCTCTCCTGGGGAAAAAAAAACAAAAAATGTTCAGATCACCGTCTGCTTGGTGTCTAGGTGAACGCCACATCTTTCATTCCCTCTTTCTCTACAGTTTAACGGAAAGAGAAGAAGCCTTTCTGCTTGTGTATAACTGTACTGTATCTGTAGAGTGTTCATTTCTTGCCTTCAAAAGGCGGACTGTATCACCTGAGTTTTGGTCTGCTTTGTTGTCACTGAGCCTTATCTCAGATTGACACCTCTGAAAATGTCCCATGAGAGAGACAGATTTGTCCAGGATTAAACTCATTTACCATGATTTGGTCTGATTTCAAAGACACTCTATTGGAAATAATGCAAGCCTGACTGCTTGGCCAATCATGATACATGATGCATAGAATACATAGGGGCCCTGTAGTTTTCAGTCAGAAGTAGCACTATCTCTGGAAGTCTCACATGTCCTATAACTAGAACTTTCTTGTGCTTTTCTTTACCATTGTTGACTCTATTTAGGTGAACACACACTTAATAATGTGCTGGGCGTTCTGGATTTTATGACTGCATGAACAAAACATTGCTGTGATATATAGTTTCTGTAGAATCTCGATATTGTTGTCTACCAAGAAGAGGGTTGCTGAATAATTGTTTTTTAGAAGGCAACCAAACACCCCATTCACCATCTCTGAATCTGCAACATTAGGAGCGGACATGATTCATCATGGAAAACAGACAGAGCACATTTATTCAATATCTGTTGTGTTTTAAACCTGTCAGAGAAAAGAAAGGGGGATACACTAATTCACAGTATTCATGTAAACGCACACGCACGCGCAAACACGCGCACGCACGCGCAAACACGCGCACACGCGCGCGCGTGCGAACACACACGCACGCACGCGTGCACACCGATGTTTGGAGTATGTTCTAAAAGGTGGTATATGAGGAACTACAGAGGAAAACTCGAAGTTGTAATTTTTTGAACAGAATACATTCAGTTACAAAGTGTTCAACTACTTATTATGCAAGGCACACACACACACACATGCACTCAGAGCAGACAAGCAAAGATTTTACAGACAGCAGAAAACAGACAAAAGGGAAATAAGAAAAAATAATAGGAAGGAAATTTGCTCGAAATGTAGCTGTGAGGCTGCCAGGATCGTATTACATAGGAAC
>NC_068430.1:23668193-23670693 GCF_023373465.1 Oncorhynchus keta | reverse complement strand
CCAGACCAGATCAGACCAGACCAGACCACACCAGACACACCAGACCAGACCAGACCACACCAGACCAGCATTCAGGGCAGCATTCAGGGCAGCATTCAGGGCAGCATTCAGGGCAGCATTCAGGGCAGCATTCAGGGCAGCTCTGCTTTGGTTATGGTGGTCCCATGTTGCACTGCTTCCTTTGGTGTTTGTTTGTGTGATCAAACATTGCTTTTTACCAACCTATTACTTCTGAAATGTGTGCATTGTGTAGGCCATTGTTGTTTGGGTTGTGAAAGGTAGTAGCAGAATTCCAATCATTCTTTGGCTCTTTTAAGTAATGCTATTAACACAGCTCCAGATTTTGATATTGGTTGTAGTCTAATTATGATAATGGCTAGAAGTTCATAGTTGCTATTATTTAAATCTGAGGAAATTCCACAAAATCCACGCAGCTGTCTCTTAAGTCATTGTATAGGAGGTTAGTTCTATTTCAAATCCAACTCATACCCTGTCGGATGGCCCTGATGAATGTGTCTATCCATTCCATGCCCACCTCAAAACCTCCAATGATGTGTATCAAGCATGGTATGGTACAAACTGGGAACATTATCCAATGGCTTGAGATGTATAACTGCCTTTCAGACTGTATTGTCCAGCAGCCCAGTGAGATCCCCTGGGTTCTGACAGAGGCCTGCTCTGTGCTGGGCTGAGTTCTGGCCTAGCTTTGATGTTGGGAGTGCGGCTGGGTGTTTGGGTGTTTGGGCTGAAGCTGGGACAGACGGGGGCAGGCCGTGATGGAGTGATTGCTCTCCTCTCCTGCTCCTGTCTGACGTGGCGTGAATGCCTCTCTTCATCCGCCTTAAAAGGCACATTATGGAGCAGGGGAGAGTGGGATATCCTGGGCACTGACCCCAGAACAGGGGTCAAGGGGAACAGGGGGGCAGATGAAAGAGCCAGTAATTATGGGCAAAGACAAAAAGAAACCTTGTCTCCAAACAACTATTTTGGTGGGAAGGGAGGGTGGGGTTGGAGGGGATACAATTGAGATCAAGACATTTTCTCTGGCAAGTTATGCTGTTATCGCAGTTGGTGCCCTGAATCTGAGCCCCAGCTCTGATTGGTAGAGTTTTGACTCTTATCTGATGGCGATTGGCTGAGGCCCGTGGGCACAGGAAGTGACAGTGTGGTTCCCACAGTCCCACCCCTGTGGGAAAAGGAGTCTGCCGGGCTGTAATCTGTGGAACAGTGTATGAGTGTGTGAATATGATCACGAGCATATGTGTGTCAGATGTATGTTAAAAAAAGTAATGCTGCAGAACTGTGAAGTACTGTGCATACACCCACTGGACTGGCTGGCGGCACACGTGTGTACGTCTGCATGTGTACAGTTTGTCTGTGCATTTGTGTGCGTGTTTGTGTGGGGAAGGGTAGGTGCCTCTGTGACTCAGGTTTTGCACTCCGACCCTATGGTGGTCTCTCTGTCTGTTTATCTGGCCTGACGGACAAACTGACCAACTGACTGACTGGCTGCTCTGGTTTGGAGTTGAAATATTGAACAGGGCTGACGTTGACTAAAGGCACTGAGCTGTTCACGTAAAACGGGTCTGATAATCAGGCCTGTTTGAAAGGTGTGTGATAAAATTGGACCTGTGATGCTGTGATCAATAACAAGTTACAAATTGCATTCTGTACATCGTTCAGTATTTCATGATTGTGATTGAAGGATTTGATGCCTGAGGGTGGTTGTGTGGTTTGAGTGGTTTTGTGGTTTGTTGTGACACCTGCAGACCACGGGATGAGTTAGGTGGTGCTGGGGGTCACGTGTACTGTATGATGGTGCTGGTTCTGCCAGACTGATTTAGGGCTCTGGCAGGCAGGACTGAGCACTGAATACTCCCCTCTGGCTGATGGATGGAGATCAGAGGCCTCACAGGTCCCTCCTGCCCACCCAGGGCTCACTATATGGGGGATAGAGGGAGTCCTGCCACAGGCCGCCTCACCAGCTCAGGACAAGGATTCCACGGTGAGTTTCACGACCGCCCTTTGCTGGAATGTGGTCAAGTACAGAGCAGTGTGTGTAAGTAGTCTATCAGTAGGAACATGTCATCACTGGAGAGAAGACCTGTGTCACCTTAGTCATAACGCTGGATAGAGAACTGACACCCTTCAGAATGTCAATTAAATGAAAATACGTTAGTGAAGAAGATGTTCGGTAAAAATGCACCAATTTATGACAGGATTAGAAAAGATCCAGCTACACGAAGGAACATTGAATTTAGCAGTTTTATTACTGTTAGAGATTTAGAGAGTACTTTATTTGAAGCTGTCAGTAGTAAAACCAAAGCAGAGGGGAGGGAGGTAGTGATATACTAGCATGGCCATACGTGATTATCAAACCAAAACAGGAAATAAGTTGGAGAGTCTTGTCTTGCAGACGGAGAGGAGAACAGGGAGTGCCAGTGGGATGTCACTACACAGCTGGACATGGGGAGGATGAGTGTCCTTCTATCCCTCTCTA